>NW_027249617.1:0-114804 GCF_030848795.1 Temnothorax nylanderi | reverse complement strand
TGCCTCGAATTGCTCGCGTGTCGACGCGGAAAGCAGCGAAAACTTTGAAGACACGATATCATCGAGATTCATCGCTCGCAGATTTCAAACCTCGCGATTATCGAGTAAGCTGACGAGTTAAAAGAGAATTAAGAAACGACGACGTTCCATTTTTGATCATCCGACACAAAACATGAATATTTAACTGACGGTATACTATACTGTATTTTCACGTACATTTACTCCGGCGTCTCGCGATTGCGTGTAAAATGTTATACGCTTCCCTGAAAATCGCGTTAACTGCGTTCAACTACGTCGGCCTGCGGGGCGTTTATTATTCATACACATTTGCATTAATTTTTTTCATTCCGGCCGCGATATCTCCCGAGGAGGGGCGCGACAAGGTCTCTTTCGCGAGGCGAGCGACGTGGCTTCCATGCGTTCCATGCGCCGAGCGATCTCAATGGTATGATGGTATCCCGTGCGACGGGCGCCGAAGGCTCGCGAGCGCTCACGAGCGCCGGCGGGCTTGGCCGAGCGCCGGCGAAACGTGCCGACCGGCCACGCGCCGCGCGCGTAGGTCGCGGCTGATCGGGAGCACACTCGGCACGGGACGGGATTCGTGCGCGATATCTTGTTTTGCGGGAGACGCGGAGATCCGACGGCGCGTCCGCTTCCCTCCTGCGCGCCTCTTCGTCCTCTCGGCGACTCGCGGGGTAGAGGGGCGATCGCCGTCGCTGCTAGCACTTGCCGCCGTTCGGCGCGTTTTCGGCGGATGGACGGCGGCACGCATGCGTGCCTTTACCACACGTATATGCTACTGTGCGCGCTCGCTTTCGTGTCGCGCGGCGCGGCCGGTCGTGTAGTTCGGCAAGGCGCGTCGAGGTAGCGGCGCGATCGCATTGTTTTTGTGTTCTCTCCTCGCGGTGTCCATCGCGCACGCACGTACGCACGCACGCACGCACGCACGCATCGCGATCCGAAACGCACCGCGCGAGTGAACCCGCGTATCCGGTGGCGTCGCCGAGTCCCTTTCCACGGCCCCTCATTCTCGCGCCCCTCGGCCGCCGCGGCCGGTGGCCCACCGGCCCCTCAGGACCGAGCACCATCCCCGCGAAGGACGACGGCACCGCGCGATATAGGTGTGGCGGGTAAGTACGATCCGTCTCTCGTTATTTACGTATGTATGTGCGCGTCACGCGCATCTGTCTGTATACCATGTGTACGGTATCAATGAGTGCTCGACACACGAGAGCTTTTGCAAGTTGGCGAATCTTCCGAGTTGCGGCTCGCTCGAATTCGCGAGCGTCCGAACGCGCGTCTCAGCGTCGCGTCGCGGAGTTAAGGATTGTCCGGTGCGTCGCGACGTTTAAAATCTCGACGGCCGTAATTTTACACGCGGCGGCGTTCCGCGAAAGAGGGGGATGTGGGTTGGATGATCCGTGGAACATTTTAAACATGTATTTTCGAACGCGGCACTACGTACGTCAAGTCGGTACGAGATTTAAATCCCTCGGTTGTAAGGAGCTACGTTCCCCGAATTGCGCGTGATCGTGTGTTGAAATAATATTCGTCCGGAGTACTCCGGAGGGACGATTGTGCAAGGGTCGGTCGGGCACGGTCGCGCCGTGAAATTGCGTTGTTATGAGAGAGTCTCGTTCCATCGATACTTATTTACCGTGACGTGTTATTCTTCCGCTCGCTCCTCGAGATTATCTCTCGCAAGTCGTGTGTCTGTGAAGCACCTGACCTGACCTTTCGCGGACGATGTTGTACGTGGTAAACAAAAGCGTTGCGCTATGGGGTTCATGGGGTCAGTGATTATGATTTTGAAAGGTCCAGGTTTCGGGGATCAAAATAGCATTTACGAAAATAAGGTGATCTTCCTATTAACTAACAATTTTAACTGTTGTATCATCTATTGGGGCAGGATTACCTAAATGTATATTGCGCGTAAATTTTTGTATTATATATCTATTGGTGGGATGAAAAGTGTAGTAACCGTATATCTGTCATAAAAAGTGTAACTTATTTATAAAATTAAAAATTTTAATTTTCACTTATTATTATTGTTTAAATTTTAATGTAATAGAGCAAAATTGATTTAAACATATGAAATGCGAGATATTTTCCGTTTACAAAATTGGAATCAACATAAATTCTATATGTATATTTACAAGGATAGAAAGAATGAATTAACCTGGTGTTGCTAGTAGAAATTTTATTCGACATTAGTCTCTGATGAGATCTGAAAGAAACTTGGCATAGTTTTACCAAAAAAAATAATAATAATACAAATATTGAACTTGTACCGCTACTCTTTTACCTTTATTTTTATACATTAAAAAATTTATCATCTTCAATATACTATCTTATTAATCTATTGCCTTGAAAAATTTTGTTTATAATGTCGTGTAAATCTGGCAAGATCTATGATATTCAGTAGACAAAACAAATTCGAAATTTGAGACGAACAATCGTAAGGAATAAAAAAAAATAAATATAAAAAGAGGAGAAGAAAGGCGAAAAAATATAGACGGATTATATCTTGTTTTGCAAAGTCAATTTGAATAATGTTATTACTTTAGCGGGGGTTTATGGCACCCAAAGGAGAAACATCGAGTTTTATTCGAAAGCGGTTACTGAACTGCTCTACACAGTTGTGGTCTTTGGGTAAACGAAGGGAAAGACGCACGAGATGATTGCTTGCTGTCTTACGGTCAGAAAAAAAGAAATGTATACATAATTTAAGTAAAGGAAGTGATAGTCGGTCTTGAATCTTATACTAGACCGATAAATTTAATATAGCTTACAAAATCTGGGAGAACGTTCATCTTAATAAATTACTAGTGTTTGTGATATGCAACACTACTAAATGTATATTTATGTAGAATATACATATTCATGTAACTTTGTGCGTTTTACATATACCTATTACACATTCTCGTTTCTACGTGTTCACGTTGTATGTACTTTACGAGGCAACACGATATACAGGTAGTTCGCAAATTCACGATGCGTGTTAGAGTCCGACCGAAGCGGTCTTTTTAATTTCAGCCGAAACCGAAAACAAATATTTGGTTGTGTGTCAATTTCGGCCGAAACCGAAACTGAAAATCGAAACACCCATGTGCGAATTTCATAAAGGCTCAGTGCTGGCTTGGTACTGGTGCCAGAGTTACCAGTACTGGCTGACGATTCTGGGCCAGTACAAGCTAAGATCGGGGTCATTACTGTGGCAATGTCGGAATGATAACACGGGTCCCAGTCTTGGCGCCAACTTTGGTCCGACACAGAGTACTAGTACGGGGACAACACTGATTGCCAGTATTGGGCCAACTCTTGGCGCCAACTTTGGCCCGACACAGAGTACTAGTACGGGGATAACACTGATTGCCATATCATACTCGCGGCGTGTTGCTTTCGTGCCGCGGTCGTTACTTCCGGCGCCGCTCGAGCAAAAAGCTTTCTAAATCCCCTCGCGGCGTGTTGTTTTCGCGCGGTTGTTACCTCCGGCGCCGCTCGAGCGAGAATTTCTCCAATAGACCGAGAGCTGGCTACGAAAATACCAACGTCATTTGTTTAAGGAAATTTTCAACCTCAAACGATTGTGGCAATGTTGCAAATCAAGAAAGCGCAAGTCTGGCTGCTGGCCGGTGGTGCGTTTAGCGGGGGCGTACGCCCTTAGCTGTAAAATATCGAGGATGAAAACGTCATATGTGTACGGCTAAAAATTTTTTTGCGTGTACTATATAATATTGTAAAGTACTTGCAAATATTGCCAGACCTGTAGGTAGGGTCTAAAGTATTGCCAGATCAGGGTATAACTGCTTAAGGGGGTATACCACCTTTGAGCATGAAATTTAACCTCTTTTTCACGATTTTTTTAACATATAAGGAATAGAGCAATCGAAAATCGGCTTTAAGGGGTCTTTTATTATACATTGAAGATGTAAAAAAAATTTTTTTGTATATAAAATTATTCGTATATAAAATATACACCCTGTCAAAAGAGGCCGTGTGCGTCCAGCTGGTGTACACGATTTCGGCTGACTGGTATGACCTAGAACAGAAATCCAAAAAATTCTTAATCTGTGATAGATTGGCTATGTAGGTACGTAGCCGTTTTTAAATTGGATTGTTAGTTTTTTTTGGGAACCTATTTTATACACGATTTTTCAGTGTAAATTTGGACACTTTTGTTCAAATTAGTGTCAATTTCGCAAAAATCAGTATTTTTCAAAAATCCTACGTACCTCCATAACCAATCTATCACAGATTAAAAATTTTTTTGGATTTCTGTTCTAGGTCATACCAGTCAGCCGAAATCGTGTACACCAGCTGGACGCACACGGCCTCTTTTGACAGGGTGTATATTTTATATACGAATAATTTATATACAAAAAAATTTTTTTTTACATCTTCAATGTATAATAAAAGACCCCTTAAAGCCGATTTTTGATTGCTCTATTCCTTATATGTTAAAAAAAATCGTGAAAAAGAGGTTAAATTTTATGCTCAAAGGTGGTATACCCCCTTAAGCAGTTATACCCTGATCTGGCAATACTTTAGACCCCACCTACAGGTCTGGCAACATTTGCAAGTACTTTACAATATTATATAGTACACGCAAAAAATTTTTAGCCGTACACATATGACGTTTTTCATCCTCGATATTTTACAGCTAAGGGCGTACGCCCCCGCTAAACGCACCACCGGCCAGCAGCCAGACTTGCGCTTTCTTGATTTGCAACATTGCCACAATCGTTTGAGGTTGAAAATTTCCTTAAACAAATGACGTTGGTATTTTCGTAGCCAGCTCTCGGTCTACAAGTCCAATTCGGTCTTTCGATACTCGTGGCAATGCTGTGTTCGTATAAGTTACACGACGGTGGCGATCGACTACGAGCGCGAGCGAACGGGAACGATGCTCCCCGCATCGACTTCGTCGTACGTGCCCTTTTCATGTACGTATTCCACAAACGTTTTTACACATTTGTACGGACCAAGCGAAACGCGTTTGCACGTCCGTACGTATCGCTCGTGTCGCTCGGCTCGCCGAGCGCACCGCACCTCTTATAGTACCCAACCGGCCGGCCGAGCGATCGGCGACGCACGGTCTTACGCACGGTCGCTTACGGGCGCTGGAGGCGAAATATCGAGACCATCGGGACTTGATCGCTGAGAGCGACGACGACGGCATGAACGCGGTCGTTACCTCCGGCGTGGGCTCTAGCGAAAAGTCCCCTCACGGTGTGTTGCTTTAGCGCGGTTGTTACCTCCGGCGCCGCCCGAGCGAAAATTTTCTAAGTTGACCCAATACATGCCCAGTACTGAGCCGACTCTCGGCCGTAGATCAATATCATTTCTGGCCTTATACACGGTCAGTACTGAGACGAGACTCGGCTCAGAACAGAATATGGTTGCATGGGGGTACTGGCACAATACTGATCTAGCGGTTTATCCGTACTGGGCAGCACCACCCATCAAGTCTTGGCAGCCAATATTGTGCCACTTCTGGGCCATGCGGACAACTCTGGCAGAAGTCCGACATTCGCACATGGGCATTCATGGGAATCCTAGAATGGTTATATGTAACGGTGCACGTGGTATACCGCGCGCGCACATAGGTATATACTAATACACTTTTTCTTTATAAATATAATTTAAGGGTCGGCGGGTTTTTATATAGAAACTCGAAAATTTTATTTGACCATTTTTCCAAAAAATCGCTCTTTAGCAGCTTGAAGGCGATGCTGCTGATTACGAATATCATAGTTAAAGGTTTTCTCAATATTTGTAATATGGATTTTACGATTCTATTAATAAATGTCTCCTGCCGACCCTTAATTAAAATAAAAAATAACACATATCACAATACTACTACAATCTGTAGTACGCTATATACTATCTGCCACCGACAGAAAAGACTTCTAGATACAATGCTATTAGTGCTATTACTCTTCAATCTATCATAAATAGGATCGAAATAGGGCCAATCATATTTAGTATTGAAAGAAGAATATTTTAATCTTAAATAAAGGAATTCTTAAATCTAGAATAAAATAATCTTGATGCTATCCCTCTAATTTTCTCAGAAAGATTTAGATAGCAATTTGTAACAATCTCATAATATTCTTGATTCAACTATAGACGGATTTGAAGGAAATCTTATTCTATACTCTTGCGGAAAAAAATTTGTACACTGAAAAAAAAATGTTCTAGATTTTAGTAAATATTAGTTTGCATACAACTGTGACTTTATTTATTAAAATAAAGAAAATTTTCCTTTTTATTAGTATATTTTTTTCTCAGTAAAAAATACACATATACTAATAAAAAGGGAAAAAAGCGAACCGCGCACGCGAGCGAAGGAACGAACCGCGAGTAGCAGTGAGACAGAATGAAGTAGAGTTGGCGGAAAAAGTACAGATTTATTTTCTATTTACACTATTTACAACAAATCGAAGAGGCTGGCAGAGATCGATTCGCGAGAAAGCGCACGCGAGCGAAAGAGCGAGCAACTCGAACGATTAACAGCGGCAACTCGAATAGCAGAGAGCGACTGGCGTGGTTGCCAAGGGCGCGTGTCCTTTTAAGCTCTCGGGGGCTTCTCGCAAATTCGAGACTTTTCGAACACACGGGTCACCGAGAGAAGTCCCCGAGAGAACCGTTGACGACGATTTGCCAACAGGTGAGACAAAGCGAACGCGCGAAGACAAAAGAATGTGTTTATCTCTAATTCGCTCGGCAATGCTTTGTCTCTCTCCACTGTTTATCCGTAAAGGTGCCACTTCACGTTGACGCTCGACGCTCATTTTCAGCGAGCAAAAATCTTCAAATATAATATATTTTATATATATATATATATATATATATATATATTTACTTATATAATATAAATAAGTAAAAAATATTATTTCTAGGTTCACGTGGTTTCGCTTTGACGCTAGCGTCAAGAAATAAAGCTGAATTTATTCAACATCCAGCGTTGACGCTGAATCGTCGTTGATCGTCTCAGTACAATCAAAAATAGGCTTCGAAATACGTAAAATATTAATTATTTTCAAGTAATATCTTCAAGTAATAATATTTTACGAATATATATATAAATAAAAATATTATTTTTGAAGATTTTTGCTCACTGAAGATGAGCGTCGAGCCGATCGAGCGTCAACGTGAAAAGGCACCTTAAAAGTCGCTCCGCCGAAAGTCGCGACGATACGAACTAGGTATTTAGGCTCGGTGTTTGAAATAGCGGTGCTAAAATGCTTAAGATGGAATTTCGACTTCGATATAGATCGGGACGTTTAACAATCTTAAACAGAGTCACCGTTGTACGCAAACTAAAATATTTACTAAAATCCAGGACATTTTTTTCTTAGTGTATATAGATTGTCAGGAATTTTATGTTATTCTTCCAAGATCCTTTTTGCGATAAAATAAAGTAAAGGTTTTTGAAACACAGATGTTATGAGCGAAAACACAGATATTATTTGGTAAACTTTTATTCATAATAAATCAGATCTACCACAGGCACGAACACGTTACTCGCGTATGGCTGAGAGAACGAGATGTCTGTCGTAGCATAGATATTAATTAAGGCAAAGAAAAACGTAAGACGAAAAAGGTTGTTGTACAATAGCCTTTGATGACTTACGTTTTACTCTGCCTTACTTTATATCCACGACTACGACGTTGATGTAAACACTTACGCTTCGTTCTCGGTCAATAGCGTATCACGTTATTGACGCTGACGAAAGACGGTAGCACACATCGGTTTCGCGCTAAATATTGTGGCGCTAACACGGCTAACATCGCATGAAGATTTAGTCTAAACGCAAGAATAAGCTTAAATTTATATATATTACTCTTGTCTCAAGATATTAAGTCAATCTTATTTTGTTCGACAGAGGAGAATAGGAATTATTAATTTAATTTTAATATTGTTTTATTTTTATACTGCTTCAGGTTGTGATGAGATTAAACATGTCAAGAATATTTTTTGTCGTTATTAGAAATCCTTTCTGAGAGTGTGTAGTATCACATTCTTATTATTTCAATAATAACAAAATGTCTAAACATAAAATAAAAATATTTTTTAAATAGGTCTTTGAAAAATCTGTGGAAAATAAACAGTTTCGGCTATGTTGCCGAAACTCTCTTTCATTTTCGGCCGAAACCGAGATCTAACCGATACTCCGATTTTTGGCCAAACCAAAACTGGTCGCAACCAAAATCGAATTTTCGGTCGGACTCTTGCGGATCACGCAAATTTTGCAGGATCGATCTGAAAGACGAATTTTCGGGGCTATTGTCTTCGGGGTTTTATGGAGATCATTGAACAATCACAATGACAAAAATAACATTTTTAGATGAATATATTAACATAATTAATTTTTTTCAATGGATAAAACAGAAGCGACTGGGTCAAAAACCATTTTCATAAGAGTTTTTCGATGAAAAAAATATCAATACGAATTTAATATTTATAATACCTTTTTCGATAAAATTATCTCAAGTTTCTTTGTAAGTATAAAACGTGTCTAACCAAATGTAAGTAATACGAATTATTTATCACGTATTTCCAATATAACTACGAAATAATATTTAAAGTAAAGTACGGAAATCTTTTTACGTCCAGACTTTGTGTGTAAAACTTTCAACCAACCTTTTAATGTTTTTTTTTTATTTTTATCGAGATTTAGCTGCATTTGGCTAGAGAGTTATCGCTTCACGTAGATGGGAAGCGGCATGAGATCCGAGAAAGTTAGAAGCAAGATTCGACATCCGCGTTTGGAATCGCGTGCTGAATCGTCGTTCGTTATCTGCGCAGCGAGATAATTAATTTCTATTCAATCCTCTTTTTAATCCGCGTCGCGACTCCGCCGCGCGTTCTGCGTTTCGTCGTGGCTTTAGAAGCGCGCGCGCTGCGTAAAGGCTTTAGAAGCGTTTAAACAATAAAAAGCGAGCTGCACAGTTTTTGCACGTTATCACGTAGAATCCGCAAGCGAGCATTAATGCCGGCGGCTATCACGAGCGCGCCGCCGGCGGCGACAGTCCGGCAATAAACGTTGCGCCATGAACGGAACGACGAGCGGCGCGTGGACTTAACCTTTATATCTTTTTTTATTCGCGTGTCGCGGCCGTTATATTTTTAATATCCTTATAGGTCAGAATTTATAGGGAAGCTCGAGTTATAAATATATCCCGCTTTTATTAAGTAATGAGTTGCGTCGAATTAACTGCGTGTAGAAGGCATTTTGCCGTTTATATTCCTCCCCTTTCCGATCTTCCCTTCTTTCCAAGACGTCCCAGTGTTACCACGTGTCAATGATGTATCGTTACATTACGCTGAATAAAAACCACGCGCGAGAGGAAGCGTTATATAAGTAATCTCTGCGAATAAATGAATATACTTAGCTGCGCGATTGAATTAATTAACAGAAATCGAATTAATGTTATTCTATAATGGGAACAAAACTGAACTGATCCGCTTCGAGTATTGGCTCTCCGTCTTTTACATCCGTTTACATTTTGTAAGAGCGCGATTATCGCATGTCGCATCGATGATAAAACTGACAATGAGATCGAGATGTTTTATCAGCTGTTATCGCGCAAACGATGCCGATACACGGTACATATAAAATCATGTAAATATTCATTGAAGCCAATGTAATTCTCGATACGTTCGAGAAAATTATCTTCGTGTTTACTCGCGATACGCAATAATTGGCTCGGGATACGTTTCACTGCATTCACAACATGGAAAATTTTACGCGGGTCGAAATTAGGTTTTCTAAATATTTAACGTACTCGCAACGCGCGCATAATAAATTTTTATGCCGAATATGTGACACTTGGCCTGCCCCCTTTTTTTCGCCTCGTCCTCACTGTATATTGTGTAATCTATTTTCATCAGCAGCCGATATATCAGCTGACGCGAAATATATTGGCCGGTAATTATTTCAAATCAGAATTGTGCCATTGCGCGCCACGAGAGAGGCGCATCTGCGGATATGTATCCCAGCTGTCGCCAGTGCGAACGGACGCAAAACGAAATCAATAAGCCCGAATAGTTGTAATAATTAAATCTAGGCATCGATAAACCAGGTGGACACATCGCGAGCTTTTAATTGGACACCGCGGATAATTATGTAACCAGCCATATGTGATTATGCAGAACCACATGTCTAGTTAACTAGCTGTATTTATTCTCTTTGTCCTCTCCTCGTCTGCCTCGTTTCTTTTTCCCTCTTTATTTCTATCGTGTTTATATTTATTGCGGTAAAGACGATAACCTGCATAACTGCACGACAGCAAAATGTGTATCAGAGATAAAATATTTATTTTACAACTATTATTAGTTTCGAACACACCGAGCACAGTTTGGTATATTGAAAAAAAAATGGATTGCACGCTGTTATTTCGCTTTTCATCCATAAAATTCAATCAGATTGGTCCTTCTGTTTCGCAAACAGCGGTCCATTCCGATCGGCGGGCAGTGGGGATATGAATTTTTATGACTTTAACGGTTGCACGAAATGTATATTATGTCCCGTTTATAAATTGTTATTGTCGGATGACGGATGTGGCGTATACCGAATTACTCTTTTTTCAATATCAGAGAGACACGTGCGAAATATTGCGATGAGTGACCCGGGAGAATTTTCGTCTACTTAATTGAGATTTTAATAGAAACTGACAGAGGGGCTGCTTTATTTCATCAGAATTAATGTACTGATTACCTTATTATTAATATACTAATTATCATAACATGCTAATCCATTATCTAATAATTTAACTGCAAATTTATATAGAATATTACAAAAACTAAACTTAAAATTACCAACTATATAGTTATTTAGTAATTCATGTAATACGTAATGTATATTTGCATTCTAAATAACTGGTAATGATTTTATAAATAAAAATTACTACATTTATAGAATCCATATAACAATTTTTGCTAGAAGATTTATTTGTGATAGCTTATTATTTTCCTTAAATTGCAAAGCGAGATTTATTAAAAATTTTAAAATTCCACGCAGCCGACGTGTGAAATCGCAACATCTCAATTTTTGGTGTAAGCTGTGTACAGGGGAAACCATTCCCCTCGTTTATACGCTCGCGTATTGCGATCGATCGAGTAGTTTATTTTTATACCTCGGAAGTGGAAAAACTACAGTTTGTCGTGAAACAGTGATCAATAACGCGGGATATGCAAGATCCCTTTTTTATCGAATCACAGCGATGGTACTATCGACAGGCGCCGCGCAATCTGACCAACGAGCAATTCCCGCGATGAAGGAAAACTACCAAATTATTACGGACAGGCAGTTATTAGCTGCGTGACCGCTGATTATTAGTTCGCCTCGCGAATTCGAACCCTAATTAAATTGGTTTATCACTACCGCGAGATATTTACGCGGCTGTGTCGAGCGTACTCCTGTACATACAAAGAGATCGTTTCGCTCGTACAAATTATTCGTAGGAGACTATCTAATCTTTCTGATGCAATTTATGATAGTAAAACTTGCCGACATCTTGACAGAAACAAATATGAAACCGAGGTGTGGATTTAGCAGGCACACATATTAGATTGACTACCACGATTCGCCCTTGGATGAAACAATCTAATCGCTGATTACATCGTTACTCGTACTTATTATTATTATTATTATCATTATTATCATTATTATCATTATTATTATTATTATTATTATCATTATCATTATCGTTATTATTATTATCATTATTATTATCATTATCGTTATTATCATTATTATTATTATCATTATCATTATTATCATTATTATTATTATAGTAGTGCTCGTGTGTTTCAATTGACTTTTATTTTCACGCGCAGGTTGCCCCAACTTCGACTTCTACATAAAATGGAAAGATATATTGCGGACGAATCATTGATTCACAATATCCATCGAACTGAAATTGAATCTAGGATTAGCAGTGAAGTTAACTCTCTCAGACAAACAGCTAATTTCTAAAATTGTCGAGCGGCTTACCCCTTGTATTTGACTGTATCGTTTTCGGTCGCGCCCGATTTATCGCGTCGCGGCGTAAATAAGTTAGGAAAGTCCCGACGATCATCGGGAGATCCAGCGACAGATTCCTCCTCGCCCTGTCGCGCTATCCCGATTTGTTCCGCTTCGTTCTATTTTAGGACATCATACGTGGCGGCAACTAGGTCAGCATTGAAGTGCTTGGTGTCCGTATGATATCGTAGCTGCGACGGAAAGGAAGGTTTTAGAATAAAATATTTTTCGCCGCCTTTTGTTATCTGAACGCGCGTTTCCGACTCTAGTACACGTGGCGCTAAAAGTAACGCGTTTACTTTAAGTACGTAAAAAAAGAACTGACGGTGTAAAGATAGTACCTTTGACGTGCTTTTTGCGCAAAAACCAACGACATTGCAGAAATTTGTTAATATTAGCACTTAAAAATATCTTTTCAATAAGAAAGTTCTTCGAATATTATTTATAGCCTTTATAGGAGAGTAGAAATATGTTTGAAATTAATATTTTAGATATGTTAAAAATTATCTTTCGCGTGTCTTTTTCCGAATTAGATACAAGATACAATATCAACATTGACATGACAAATAATACAAAAATGAAAGTGGCTTATTCAAAACTAATTATGTAAATAAACAATATCGAAATTGTGAATATTTAAATGTTTTCAAGTCGCATCGTATAGAGGCTTTTCGAAATATTAAGTGTACTCCAGTTTCCTCAGGCTCACATAATTCCGAATTTGTAAACGAATCGCGATTTTCGTTTTTGCAACACGCTTTGGTGTGCCCTATAAATATACCTAGATGACAACCACGGACTTCCTCTTCGTAGCTTGTGCCAAGCAGAAATTCCGGTGTGTCACGGAAAAGGTCTAATACGTGTCTCACGGTTCTCTAATTGAATCGGTGTTAAAACGTGACATCAAGACCACCGCATAGATAAATCAATCATCTTTTATACATCACGCATAATCATCGGGATTATCGTAATAAATTTTGTTTTATACCTTGCCGCGTTGGACTAACGTTAACTATACAGCAACTTCTGTTTTACAATATTATAATCATGTTTTTATTTTTTTATTGGATATATGACATGCGCTGTCTATAATGATTGAACTTTCGCATAATGTATCGCCATATCTTTTAATCTCGCATTTTCATATCTTTCAGGATGACCAGCGAGCATCCGTCGACGAGCGCAGTTGCAGCAAAAGGTATGTGTATGTGTGTGCATATTTATAAATACGGATATATACATTTGTATACGAGAGTTTGCGCGCGGAAAGTGTATTTATTACTTGCAATAATATTTAGTTAATCAGCCAAATTACAATTAATGCACATTAAGAACGATAAAGCAGCTTTTTTCCTCTCTCTTTGCCTCTGTGCATTATTTTTTGTGGCATAATTAATGTGGTTTGATTAAGAAGACGATTAAACAATGTTAGACTCGAAGATTTGATGATGTCCAACGCATTTAAATTCATACCAGCTGATCATCGCGAATCGTATCGATCATCGCGAAAGTATAATCTCTACTATTTATCTCTATATTGTACCACGTAGAATTTCGAATATCGCGCTTCCTCAAATTGTGTCTTTAAAGTCTTGTGCCCACGATGTTAGAAATCGCCTCGACATTTCGGACGGAGAAAAAGAATTAACCAATGGCATTGGTCAATTGATTTAAATTGTTTAAAATTGTTTAAATGTGATTCGTCAATTCTTTCGCCACTCGAGGTTTTGGAGCGATTTCTAGCATCATGGACACAAGGCTAACAACATTGCTTGACGACATTGAGCTATCGAACTGGATACTTATCTATACTTTCAGTGAATTCAAATTTTAGTACTGTGAATATGCAAAAATTGCTACATTTATCAATAGGATAATTAGCATAACGTGCATCCGAGCACAATCACATCGATTTTGATTTTTATAAATCGTGAATAATTTTAATGATTTTTACATGTATACGCCAAATAAAATATGATCAGGTAAATTAAATGCGAAATGTAATAAATTTACATAGAAAATGTATTGCTGTTGCGGAACACGCTCGAAGTCCGCGCCATCGATCATAATTTTCGCATTTATTCCGTCAATATACGTTGAATAATCAATTTTCATTGCGCACTCGTTTGATTTTATTGACAGAAAAAAAGTGTAACGCGTGTGGGAACATTTTGGAAATATAACCGACAGGATTGTCAGAAAACTGCCTCGTAGCGGATTTATGTGTGCACGATATTTTCGCGAATATTTTTCAAAGTCTGGCTTCGTTACTGTTCATGAAACTTTTGTGTGACACACAAAGAGATTATCAATTTAATAAAAATATAACTGATGCCTAGTCTAAAAGGACACGTGTTATAAAAGTGTGTGCAGTTATCAAAATCGCTTTTTGATAACTGCACCTACCTATATAATACCATAAGCGACAAAACTGTCTCAAACGCGAATAAATGAATAACGAAAGCTAAATAAAAGTTAAACTCAAGTGTTTAATTTTAATTAAATCAAATATTAGATAAATAAAACGTTTAAATTATAATATTGGTATAAAAGGATGTTACAGATATCTCTCTAATACATAGATTGTTTAATAAATTTGCTTTTGTCTTGTTATATCTTTATTTATATATTATAATGATCTTAGGTAACTAGATTTTTACGTTACATTTTTTTATATTGTTTATTATTTTATATTGCTTATTGTTTATTAGTAACTTTACAAGTTTGCGTGCTTATAGAAAATTTTTGAAATATGAAATAAATAATCCTTTTTACAAATGACATTGCATCACTTTCAGTATAAGTAATGACGTTTTGTCTTGTTTTATTAAATTTGGTACGAACAACTAGCTTGAACCATCGAATTAGATTCGTTAACAGTTATAATTGTCTGGAATTAGAGTACAAAATTTTTGATATATACATATTCAAAGTTTTTAAGTTCACACATATTTTGATACTTTAATTTAGAAAAGATTCTTTCTCTTTCATCGTCTTTTCATATCTCCTGGTACGAACGGTAAAATATCATAATCCGTAAGCAAACAAATTATAATCGATAGAATATCGCGCGAACCGCGGAGATACGCGTCTTCGTCGTGATGCCAAGAATTCCGGAATGCCGCTTACATAGCACGAATTCCCGACGGTCGGTTCGAAACGCGCGATTCAACCACCGAGTCGACGACGAGAGGATACCGTGAAACATAACGCAATATGCTTTTGTATTCGTGACATCCGGATAACACGCCTGTAGTGTCAGATTACTGTAGACTACTAGAGAGACCCTTACCGCGGGGTCTCTAGGCTTCAAAAGGAGAAAAATTTCGATATTTTATTTGTATTAATATTACCACGTAAAACAATTACATAATTATTTACACGATAATCGTCTTTTTATTTTAAATAATATTTCAACCGCCCCGTTAAAGTCTAACGATGACTTGTAATTTTACAATGTTTGACGCACATTGATCCATCATTAACTCGATAAGGACCCAAAATAGAGGTCGAAACGTCGTTATAATTATTAAATTATTGCCAGTCAGGCCGACTAATAAAGAGTTTATATTATTTCATCACTGGCGAAAGATTATTTTTGAATTTAAATAATATATATATTTATTTAAAATATCTTTAAATATATTTTGTAACATATTTATTACTTTATTTATATACATGTTATCTTAGCTACAATTATCATTTAAATGATAATTTAAGTGATATTTACAGCGACCTTCGAGTCTTCCTTGATACAAGCTTTCTCGTGACGTCTTAAGCAGGAAGCCCACAAAATTAATTTGCGCCAAGGGTTCTAAAATAACATAGTCCGCCTCTGCACGCCCGCACGCTCCGAAATATAATTGTCCGGTATATACGGCCCCCGAAATAGCGCGTTTGTTGCGCGCTGAATTTTGCGCGCACGCGGCCGCGCCGTGCCGCGCGTATGTATGTACGTACACGCTCGGCATTTATATTAATAGAGCGTGCACTTTTGCCGCGCCGCGATGACCTATGCAATACGATGGGACCGCAGCGATGTATCCGACGTTACCGCGGCCCGTAGATGCACGCGCTGAACAAGACGAGGCAACCCTAGCTACTGAAATATATTCGTCTTTACGCGTCTCTCGCACTTATAAATCGCATCCCACCGTGACGATTTTCCATTATGGCGTTTACGCCGGCGCGAGTCGTTTCAATCGAAACCGTGTCGTCTGTCGAGTCACGCACGTTTATTTTGATAAAAAGATGGTGAAAGTCATATCCAGCCCAAGAATTACCCAAAAATATCCGACGATATTTTATGGACAGGCTTCTCGCGCACTTTTTTCGAATTTGTTTTGACAAAATTTACCAAGCCACCAAACAATTTTGTGAATTACTTACGAGTGAAAATAAATTCCGTGATCTACGTGATAATCTTGTAAAAGATCCAGTCTTAATCTTGTTCAAATTTAAAGTATCGAAATATAAATATGAAATACAAAATTTCAAATCTTTGGAAATGCGCACGTAAAGCCTCGTCGTTGTAGTTCCAAAAAATTAGAACTATAATCTTTAATACTTTTGCAACAGAATATATGTCTGCTAAGAATTCTCATTCGGTGGTTTTTGCGTGAAATTTCACAAAAGTAACGCAAAATGTCGCTGTCCGCGCGGATATACGAACGTGACGCGATGTCATTCGCGAGGATCAGCAACGTCGACGCTCGCCTATAATGTACACGGATGCATTAAATAACGCAGCCGGTCAGGCTAATGAAGCCCAGCGGAGACGAGGTGAGTTTGCACATATCGAGTGCGCTTCTATTTTTAGCCAACGCCATATTGCGTTACGCGTTTCGTAACTACTACCGATACTGGGTGCTCGATCGCATCAACTAGATACTAGATCGTTAATGATTCTATTTACTTCGCACATTTTATAGGAGAATTGCATTCACATTGCAGCATTGTACACTGCGGGCAAAAATAAAAAGTAGAACTGCGACGCAACGCACGGAGATATTCTATTAAATTGTCGATAATATTTATTTAAATTTATTTAAATTATTTATAAATTTTTATTGTAAACAGTACTTATGATATATATTCAGAGATCGTTTTGTGCAATTTTTCTTTTAAACAGAGGAAACTTGTCTTTGCATCGTCATTCTAAAAAAATTAGTATTCAAATATCGAGTTACTAATTAAATAATGCGTATCAATATTTATTAATACTTTACTCATGCACTTAAAAATTTTCCAATTTATCTTCCGATTTTATTGACAAAGGATGCAATAACGCGTGCGGGAACATTTTGGAGATATAGTCGATAAAACTGTCAGAAAAATACGACCTCATGACGGATTTACACGTGTGGAATATTTTCGCGAATATTTTTCAAAGTCTGGCTTCGCTGCTGTCCATGAAACTTTCGCGTGACGCACAAAGAGACTATTTCAATTTAACAAAAATGTAACTGATGTCTAGCTTGAGAAAGAACACGTGTCATGAAAGTGTGGAATCGCTTTTTAATAGCTGGATGGTATAGGGTGAGACGGGACTCGATTTATATTCATTTAATTAACTTTCGAAGCGACGTAGGATATCGCCTGGCACAATTACTTTCACGGATGCTTTTATATGTAAATCTTATTATCTCTTCTGGTTAATTTATTTAACACGTTCAAGCGTAAAGCAAAGAGTCTCAAAAGGGAAAGAATCGGGAAGAGAGGATCGTTCAACTCTATAGTTGCATATTCGCCTCTCAGTGTGGTGCGACGATCTTGATGCGCGCTTTCAATTAATCGTTGGCGTCAATGAGCTCCGAATCGCGTCTCCTCCGCGACCTTCGACTCTCGTTCGCAGCCGCGTAGGACGGTCGAACTTGACTTTGGTGGAGCCCCGTTGATTTTGGCAGACATGCGTATGTGCGGCTGCACGGTTTATACTCTCTTTTCGCGCCTCATGGTCAATTCCATGACGATTTTCTCAATATCAAGCGCCTAATCCGCCTCATCAAATCGCCAAGAAAAATCATGTTTCGAACTCCCGTAATCTTAACTACGAGCAAACGAGATTCGACGAAATGCCTTGCACTCGACAGATTTCTGTGCAACGCATAATTTTGGTAGATACGTTAATTAATGTTCTGGAAATCAGGAGAAATTTTATTTCTCTCATTATTTTCGTTGTTACTATCTTGATAATCTGATTTAAAAGAATTTCAGAATGATTACAATACATTTTTTTTTCTTACATTATTTCTTCGGAGATATTTTTTTAGCATAACTGGGGCAAAGCCTACGGAATTGATTCTGTACATTTTGACGAATCGATCGTCCGCCGATGATAGTTCGCGCTCGTCAACGAGATATTGTACACGTTTTTTAAGCGTCCGACGCAACGAATAAACCAAAATAACTCGAAGCAGGTCCCACCAGGCCAGGATAATAATATGAATGAAATACTGGCAAGCCGGTTGGTTGGGTAAGAAGCTGGTGTTCCTCGAAGCCAGCTCACCGCCCTACCCCGTCCCTCCATTCCTCTTGGTGTTCGTACATCTCTTTTCTCGAAATTAGAGGACACCTGCCTGAGCTCTTCTGGCTTATCTCCACATGAATGAAGAGAAAACGTCCTGGCACCTGAATCCGTGGACCGGTTAAGGTAGCGCGGACATTTAATCCGTGAATGATCGCGGTGAGAGAAAGACTTGGTTTTAAATTAAAATACCTGCGGTATCTCCAAGCAAGATATTGATGTATCATCTTTTTTTTTATTGTATATACATATATTGCGAGGAAGAGATTATATAGGGTGACGTCTGTGTTTACGCTTTTCCATAAATTTATCGATATCGATATCGACACGATTGTGCACGTATCCTAATTTCATTTTACCCTTTGGCGGGAGATGGGAGCGGGGTACGTCTGGCGTAAAAGGTCTGCCTTGTGACGACAACGATTATTACGACACACCGGCAAGACCTCCCACGGATCGAGCTGTCGCCGACCGAAATATATTGTTTGTCCGGTCGCGAGATATGCGGGAGACGTTTACGACTATTATTAATCGGAAGTGTTGTGCCAAGTCGTCGAAATAAACCCCGCTCGATTATCTCTCCTGTCGTGCTTTTATATATCCTCCTCGCGCGGCGTGTACACGGCTTTAACGTTACACGGTGATAACGATTTTATTGGACGCGGAATCGTCACTCGCCGCGTGTGTCCGATGGCAGACCTTCATTCTGGAAACGAACGATATGTCGATGGCATCTGGTATTTGAAAATAGTTTAGCCAATATACTAATCTCGGCGATGATGTAAGTTCGATTTCGAAAATTTTGCTGACCACTGCGAATACAAGCGTGTTATATTTTAGCTGAAGCTCAATTCTTATACATTTTTTTGTCATTTTAAATCACGTCATTTAACACGATTGAAACGTATTAACTTTTAATTTAATACGATTAAACATGTTAAATGACATAATTTAACACAGGAAGAAACATGTAAAAAGAGCTTTAGTCAAATATATTATTTTTACACGTTTATGCGTGTAAAAATAACATACTTGGATTTGCAGTGTAATCGAATTACCCGAGTGGAAATTTAACCTCGCCGGCATCCAGTCACCAACTAGCAATACTAGTTTTAATCTAGCCCCTGTCCAGTAATGTAACGCTTAGAAGTTCTAGATACTTGACAAATATGTTGTCTCATAGCGAACTTAGAAAAACTGTCTAGTAATCAGCTAGCCTGGGCTAGATTAAAATAATTAATCACAAAAAATAAAAATCACATAGAAAAATTAATTTTTAACTTTTTTTATTGTTACATTTTTGTTAGATAAAGTTTTGCTACAACATTATATTAAATTTTGTAAGTTAAAATTTCCATTTACCGAAGGGATTCGAACTTGGTACTGTTGTTGGGCGCCCCGCTGCTGATGGGTGTCAGTCGTTTACTCTATCCACTACGCTATCGAGTATTAGTAATAATTGAGTTTAAATTCTTCTTATATGTTATAACGTATATAAAAAATACAAATCTGAAATTTTTTCAAATTGCTAAACAATATTTAATACCTTAAATGTTCAACACTGGGCGGTTGCCTAGCGCCAGCATGATAGTTATGAAAAAACTATTTAAGAATGACATAACCTCACTGTTCAAATGCTAACAAATTTTTAATTGGTAGTGGCTAGACAACGGCTAGCTAATTCTTTAGCTGTAAAATCAGATTGGCTAGATCAATTTCCACTCAGGTTGCTATGAGTACACAAAAGTTAGCTATCCTATTAATTGACTAATATGAATCATATAGGTCTTAATTTTTCTCAAAATCACTTTCCAATATAATATAGAATGACAGTTGTGAAGACGCTATTAAGAATGACATAACCTCACTTTTCGAATGCTAACAAATTTTTAGGCTGGTATTCATAGTCGGATCTTATTTCAAGACTGTCTTAAGTAATATCTTAAGATGCTAATACGGCTCTGTGATTGGTTCATGACGTCTTAAGATTATACTTAAGACAGTCTTAAATATAAGAACCGACTATGAATACCGGCCTTAATTAGTAGTGGCTAGACAATGGCTGCTCATTTTTTGAAAGTTTCCAGCGCCATCTATTCTAATATTTACCGTGCAGGGGCTAGAAAAGTACTAGACAGCGAAGTTATTCAATGACATAACCTCACTGTTCAAATGCTAACAAATTTTTAATTACTAGTGACTAGACAACGGCTGGCTAATTTTTTGAAAGTTTCCAGCGCCATCTATTCTAATATTTACCGTGCAGGGACTAGGAAAGTACTAGACAGCGAAGAATTATTCATAAATTATAGCTAGTGCTAAGCTAGTCAATGGCTAGGTAACACATCTAGCCTGCGTGATCCAGCCATTAGCTGTAAAATCAGATTGGCTAAACCAATTTCCACTCGGGTAGACTACCGCGATAGTTTATTTTCGCATCCCATTGGAACGTAACGTTTTTAAACCGAAGTTATATCTTTTTTTTCAATACAAATATATCATCTATAAGCTAAACAGGATCGTAAAGTATCAGGGGTTATTTGTGGATTATGATTTCAGCAGAAACTCAACAGAGCTAATTAATCAATATATATATAAGAAATATTAAATATTTTACAGATTATGAAATACTGAGATATTTCATCGAACACGAGGCATTTCTGCGGAAAGTATAAATACAAAGTAAAAATTTAATTCCTATGAAAATCTAAATTGTAAGTTTCTGAGTTGTAAGCTGAAAGGTTTTATTCTTTATAAACTATTTGATGCCATAAATCATCAGGGTTATCGATCAGGGAAAACCGGAAAAACCGGAAAATGTCAGGGAATCACAGAATTTATTAATCCAAGATAAGATTAAATTACACTGTAATACCGATTTAAAAATTTTAAATTATTTCTTTGAAAACTATTAAATAGAATTTTTTAATTACTTAAGGAAGCACTATAAATATTTTTAATGATTTTTTTTTTAAATTTTGCAGCAAGCGATTTGCAGAAATTAACAGATAGTTAAAAGAGAAAATTATAATATCTTAATTTTTGAAAATTCGTGATATGTGTTAATGATTTTTTGTAAGTCATTCACAGCAAAATAAAAAATTGTATAAAATATGTATTATTCAGCATTTTTTTGAATGTGAACGGATTTACCGCGAAAGGAATATTTTTGTCTTTGTTTTGCATACAGATATTACTGAACGTTTCGAAATTATGTAGTGTCGAAATAAAAAATTTCTTTAATTAAGAAGGTAATTAGAACGTAGTGTTTTAGTGAGACAATTAAATCTCAAATAATGTACACAAAAGACAAAATACTTATTTTTAATTAGTATCTAAAAAATTTTAACTTTTTTGTTTTTAAAAATAAAATCAAAAATTAAGCGACCCGACTGGCCAATTCTCATATATTATAACTCACAACGTTTCAACCATAATCTGATCCTTCTCAAGTGAAATATTATAATTTAATACGCAACATTAAACATCATGCGTCGCCATGGATACAACGTCTGGCGACGCATGATGTTTAATGTTGCGTATTAAATTATAATATCTCACTTGAGAAGGACCAGATTATGGTTGAAACGTTGTGAGTTATAATAAATGAGAATTGGCCAGTCGGGTCGCTTAATTTTTGATTTTATTTTTAATTATTTACTGGCGAAGAAAAGGTTATTATCATTGTTTTTTTTTGTTTTTATTTAGTACTCCTTTCAGAGAATTTTTCTAAAAGGTGACTGAGAAAACCGAGAAAAGTCAGGGAATATTTATTTTTCTGTTTCGCTAACAATCTTGATCATACAACAGATTTTAATTTTAAAACAAAACAGTTTCTCACGCTTTTTTTCGTTATGCACGCGCAAGAAAGTGGTTATTCTTTCGCATCGTTCAAAGTACACATTTGAGATGGAAGGCTGCGATTCGAATAAACAGTTGGAAACAAGATTTTAATGGTTTCTGCTCTACCTTGACCAACTCACTTTTTTAGCTTATTAAACTAACTATATAGGCTAACTCGCATCGTGATCGTAAAATACTGGCTCGTCAATACGAAAACGTCGGGATAGGAAAAGAAAAATAAATAAATAACAGGGAATGGAAGGAGGGACAGAGTGGGAGAGGATAGCGTGATCTTCTATTTTAATGAGCGGCTGCGTTGGCGCGCGGAAATGAGAGACAGCCGGATAATCGGTGTGGTTTCTCAAAATTGCAGCGCTCATATAAGCTCCTAAGTGTCGACGAAGATACGATTGAAAGTGCCAAGATTTTCTTCGATCGTAATGACGACGCCCCGGAAGACTCACTTAAGACTCGTTAAGTATACGCTCAAGCCAAATTTAACTGACGAGTAAATTTCCAAGAGCAAGACAAATTAGAGATGATAGAAACTCTCTGTTAATCAAGTGTTTTGTCTTATCCGAGAGAGAATGTGAAAATACAATGACTCGACTCCCGATTGCATTTATTCTAAATTTATGCATCGCCCCATTCCTATTTGCATATAAATCTGCTGTGGAGAATGAATTATTATATATATCTTATATCTTATATATATATGTTTTAGAAATCGACCGTTTTCGTCAGATGTGTTACTTATTTCATTAATACAACGTTAATATTAAGTTGCTTTTAAGTATTGAATATCAAAATTTTGACAATTTTACGAAGTTAGAAAATAAACGTTAATTATCTCAGAATTATTTTTGATGTGACACATTGGAAATTACAATATATATTTTAAAATATAACTGATATGTTATAGCTCAATAACTCTGTGATAATCTACATAAAAGAATTCTGCTGTTTTATGACAAAATATTTATTGGAATTCAATGATATTGTACTTTCAAATGACATAAAATCAATTTATCTACAAATATGGATAGACAAGCTGTGAAAAATTATGATAAAGACATTAAATAACGAAAAACAATAATCGCTTGTTTTTTCATTAAACAAATTGAAATATGCTACGTGATTGTAATTTAAAGTCCAATCTTAGCGATTCGAGGGCGATTTCAGTTTCAATAATCTTACGAAAGGAATGGAATTTCTCAAACTCTCCAATATTTAACATTTGATCAAGTGCGATAATAATCCATATGAGTACCTGAGAGCCAAGGCAAACATGACTTTGATCCCCGCATAGTTTACGAGAATTCTATTTGGACGGATGACTATTTTAATTGGAGACTTAACAGGATCGGGGGCGGCCGTTCTTAACGCTGAATGCGCTGGTGGCGGAGATACGGGGGGGTGGGGAGGCTTCGCACATTTCATGAGCGTATTTTCATCGTGGCCGCAACCATATGGCCATATTACCGAAAGTGCGAAGTTATTTCCGGCTGGGATACACTATTCTGAGAGCTCGACGTAAGTCTCTTCGGGTACAGGGTTTGTTGCGGGTATCTGGCAGCGCGCGCGAAATACCGCGCGATTCTGTAAAACACAATCGTCGTCGACGTCGTTTTCTTAGATAACGACAGGCGACGTTCAGTAAACGTGTCCGTGTCCATGTCCGTCTGACGTCAATGCGGAGGTTTCATTCAAAAACAGGTCTACGTCCGTCTACATTTCGCGTGCATCTTTGATGTATTTACACGTGAGATGGATGCTGCGGAAAAAATTACCTCATATCCGCAGATTTACAAGTAATCTACGTATGTGGATTTTCAAGCGATAGTCCTACGGGAAAAAACGAGTACATGAGTACTGAAACGTATTGAAACAAATTGTTCATTCGCGTTTGTCCGCTCTCTCTTGCTTAGTCTGGATCCGGTTTAACGGACACTTTAATATTTCCGAACGTTCTCGCAGTCTTCGCTATTACGTCTTTCGAGTGGCGGTATTTTGACATCTCTCTAGCTCGTACATCGCTGTCTGCGTATTTTATCATCTTAAAAAAAGATCTCTCACCTCTCGAAATAAACACGGCGCGTAGTAAGTCACACATGTTGGACTCGCGCGCACAAATGCCAAATTGTTTTCCGTAGGAATAACCATCGTAAATGTTTCTCGATCGATCTATTTCGAAAACACAATTTGTATTAACGGCGACAATCGATATCAAGGACAATCGGTTTCTTCGTGAGGATTTTTTTTTCCAAAGTGATATATTAAGCCGTGATTAATATGCATGGCGCCTGATGTGCGCCGAACTAGTAAGGATAATAAATTATTCACATCGACGACTTCCTTATTCGCTTTTAAATGTCAGAATCCGGTGAATGACATGTTTCCTCTCATCCGAACGTGTGACATGTTTCTTTCCTGTAATTAGTTTCATACAGTCGGTTTAAATTCGATACGTATGACGTGTCGTTTCTTTGGCTTTTCGCTGTATGAAAGACAAGTTTTATATTAGTTTTACTCGCATGAACGCGCGACGCGGATTGGCTGCAAATAACGAATTGGCCGGACACTTACTCCCGCGTGTCCATAATGTCGAGCTTTCATCTCAACATATCGGCGTATCTACGTCGCGCGAGAAGTTATTCTTGTCGAAGTTACGCCAATTTCCTCTTGCGTCTCGCTTGCTTCTCGCGCGGCACGTTGCGTCGACGTCGGCATCGCACGTCGGTCCCACCACCGCGACCGGTATAGTAAATTCCCGGAGCGATTGATGATATTTTCAGATATCTGCCGCGTATATCTTCCTCGTCGCGCTTGACGTGTCCCCGCCTCCGCCGCGCCGCGGCAGCCTCCGGAGAGATGCATTCAAAAACAGTCCCGGCACGAGTTGGATAATCTCGACATCGCCTGGCACGTCTTGGCGACGTCAATGCGGAGGTTTCATTCATCGTTCCGTATATTTTCGATTTCACCCTGCGCCCCGTTCCCCCAATCCCCCCCCCCCTTTCGTCACCCTCGGTTCCCTCTTACGTCCGCAGGCCTCACTTGTTGCTGCACTGACGCATCGTCTATATATAGCCGCCGCGCCGCCGAAACGCCCGATATTATTTTCGACATTCTATTCCGCTGTCGTTTGATCATCGGATCGAGAGGTGTACGAAGAGAGAGGAAAAGAAAGAGAGAGGAGTGGCAAGACGTCGTTATATATGCGGCGATCTAAAAATAGGCGGTGAGGTGTCGCGGGAAGACGCGGGGGTGTTATTACAGGCGAGATAGATGGATTCGCAAGCGACCACCGGTCATTCCGGAGTTAACGACTCGTGTGAGAGACGACGTTAATGTTTGTTGCCCGTGAGCGCGCGCGCGCACAAGCTCCTTCTATTTTTAGACGGCCCGATCGGCAGCTATACGGGCATCGTCAAGGCCGCGCATTGCGAAACGATTATCGATGTTGGCGCATGTTACTGCAGTCGGTCCCTGGATCCATCTGTGTTCTTTGTGTACGATTTTGCGCGCGTGCAATTCCGCGATCGGCCCGTATTGGCGTTAGACGAGGACAGAGGACACAGGATTTGTCGTTTGTTGAAAGTTGCCTGTATATTTATAGATTGCGTTTTCGTACGTGAATGCACATTCTGATGCAACGTTATGGAACCACGTGGACGTCTGCTCGGTTCTAAGTAAGGATTACAGGTCGCCCTACTGTCGCATTCAATTAATATTACTTTAAAGTTTGTCTCGGTACATGATTAAATAAAATGTTGAGACAGTGTAAAAATAAACTAGATGCTTGTAGAAAAGAGCCGAATTAAAACCTATCTCAAGAATTATTTATCGAAAAGTTAATTTATAACGGTTCTATCTTTATGTTAAACTAAATTTTATGATAAAAGGTATATTTTTTTATAAATTGGTAATTTATTATTCTTCATTGATGATGAATTCTCATCGATATTCTATCTTAAGATAACGAAATTTTATTTAGCATTTTTGTATGACTTTTAGAGAACTTGTTTTATATGTACAATCAATTGCTATTTCTTATTTACTGATTATACGTATTGTACGTGTCAATTAATAGTCGATTAGTTTTATGAAGAATCGATTTTGAACCTGCTTCTGTAGCGTGCTCTTTAATATTACGTCTATATGGTGATCTTTGACATTTGTTTCGGCCAGGCAGTCAATCAATTCGGATCTAAAAAATAATTGATGTTAATCGCAATTTCAAGCGATTTACAAACTTAATGGGTCATCTGAATTGACGTGACTCACTTATTTAACTTTTTTTTTTTTTTTTTTTTTTTTCAAGAAATAACTTCCCTCATTTGGACTCCATATTGAAAACCTTTTGCGAGAATATTTTTTAATATTTTCCCTTGGGCACATATGCGATCTGCCTGCTCCTCATGTGCGACCAAACGTATCTCATATTGTGAGTAACCGTAGCTAGTAATATGATACAGATTCCCATCGCCTTAATAAACATCCGCTTTCGTTCGTCTAAGTTTTGCGAGGATGTCCAGCTTAAAAACTCGACCATGTCCTTTGCCATTTGCGACGTCGTCGACGGGGTGCCATCGTCGTATTCCACCGCTCCTTCAGTTAGCATCTGAACACATGATTCATAATACGTTGTAACGACTATCAAATGAGAGGGCGCGCAATTAAAATTTCATTAGCATGAAAGATTAATCAGTGAAATAAATATTAACAATGTTGATGTATAAATAATAAAATTATCTCTTGATAAGGTATAATTCGGCACGATCAATACCTCATTGACATTTATCTTAAGTTTGCCGAGCTAACAATTTGGCGGATGTTTGTTGTATCTGTAAACTATGTCCGGCCATTACTATATTTTCCTTTATTTATTTATTTATTTCGTCATTACCCTATGCTTCTATCTTTTTAGAAGAGAGGAAGAGATAGCTTGAATTTTCCTCAATAAAAGGAAAATTAAAAATGTATTCTGAGTTACGAAGATATAGAGATTCTCAAGGCTCATTGATGGATATAGACAATTAGCGTATTTCATTGCTTAATTTTAAACAAATTTGAACACATTTAAATTTTGCAACTGAATGTTAAAGATCATGTAGAATAGATAGCGCCTGTTAAAACTTGTACGAAATATTTTATCTCAAATTGAGAATTAAGTATATAGATGAAAGAAAACAAGAGGAAGCCTCGAGCTATCTGTATAAAAATATGCGGAATAATATATTGGATACTTACTTGCGCCATACTGATTACGTTTCCGGGAAAATAGGCATTAAAATGTTGTTGATCGGTTAAAGATACACCTGCTGGCGGTTCCATCCATCCCGTCAGCAAAGAAAATACGTAATTTCTACCGTTCCTCCTGGCAAAAATGATGTAGGTCAGATCTGGTGGGTACGCGCCGAAATTTACCGCCCTGGCCGCTTCCTCATTCGGAAAAGGAGGTGGCAATAAATCAGACAGTCTTCCGGGTCTCATATAGTAGTTACCCTCTTCGTCAGGTCCGTCTCGAATCTGCATATCCGAAATCGATATCTATATTATTCCATGAAGTCCAAACCGAATAAAAAAAGTTAATTTAAAGTTTTACACTAAAAGATCAATCAAGCGTTCTTCACGAACTGTATAAATATTTATTTTTATTTAATTAATTAGATTAAAAATATGATTAGTTATTATTAATGCATTAAGTTTCTACATAAGATACTATTAATATATATTTGGTACGGATAAAAAAACACTATGAAGAAATGACAAGACCAATAGATTACATGGCTATATAAGATTATATCGTTTTTGTATTATCTTAAACTAGCTGTCAGTTCTTGCGATAAATAAAAAAAATAGTTTGATAAGACACGTGAACCATTTATCCATTGATTAACTTTATCGAACAATTTTATACTACTAAACTGATAACACATATGATGCATTTACAATAGCATATAATATTGCGAAATAGTAACTTAATATCTGTAAAAAGTGCATTCACTTTCTGTAAGATTGTGATAGGAAAGTCACCACATTTTGTATCAAATAACTTTTCAATATTATTTCGATATATACAAGGTGATTTGAAACAACCCTATTGTCCCGCAAATATCAGATTTCTGTAGCGAGATTTTCACCGAAGCTTAGTTTTTGAGTTATAAAAGGAAATAGTTATCTTATTACGGGCCGGGTACAGGAGGTAGGCAGGGGCGGCGCGACTCATCGTCGCGGGCGCGATTCACCGTCCGCTGGATGTAATCCATTAGTGTGCAATTCGCTCACTTGCAAAGAAAATGGCATGGCATATCGAGAATTTTTTGTCGCGTCGATGCGAAGATGATCGGCTTGCGGAGATGATGAATGAGGCGCCTGTTGCGATCAGCTGTCGCGCCGCTCCTGCCTACCTCCTGTACTCGAGCCCGTAATAAGGTAACTATTTTCTTTTATAACTCGAAAACTACACTGAGAAAAAAAATTTATTAATCCCAAAAATTATTTAGTCCGGTACGTTCAACGAAACATTTTAGTTAGTTAACTAAACATTAGTTGAATTAATTAATTCTTGATTAAAGAAACTAAATAAATTGTTGAAACAAACTAATGTTTAGTTAACTAACTAAAATGTTTAGTTGAACGTATATCGGACTAAATATTTTTTCGGATTAACAATTTTTTTTCTCAGTGTAAGCTTCGGCAAAAATTTTGCTACAGGAAAAATTGTCTCAGAATTGAGTCAGGAATCTGATATTTGCGGAACAATAGGGTTGTTTCAAGTTTCAAATCACCGTATGTACAAGCTACAAAGATTTGCTTTTCTACATTGCTATCTTTTTTTTCTTATTATTATTACATAAGAGAAAATGTTACAAGACTGTAGAAATATTTGGTGAATTTTAGTAACTGAAGCGTAACTGAATCTTCTTCAAATACCCAACTTTGCAAACACTCTCTCTTTCTCTCTTCGGCTGTAATACCGGACAGAAACCTGTATTTCTCGCTATACAGAGTGGTAGCTAATCTCATTTTTGCGTGGACGGAGAATGTTTGCGGCGAGCCAACTCATAATTGAATTATGCGTCGTCATCGTCGTCGAGTGCGGACTCGAAGTCAGTTTACGAGAGCCGCGAGAAAGAGGAGGAAACGAAACGCCTACGCCAAAAGTGAAATCGGCGGGATCCGGCGGCGCGGGATAAATTCAGGCCTACCGTCTACCTCGTACTCGGCGGCAATGGCCTTGACCTCGTCCCTCGTGTGTGAAACGTCGATCAGATCCATGAATCGCACGTAGCGCAAGCTGTGGCACGTGTGACATACGGTTCTGTAGACTTGCCAGCCCCGCCGCACGGCCGAGTGGTCCAGAGTCGTGAGGTATCCCTCGAAGGCCCAGGGATAGCTGGGCAGATGCGCGACGCGGTCCATCGCCTGAACCGATCGGTCCAGGAAATATAAGAACGCTCCGCAGGTGGCACCCGCGCCCACCAGCACGCCTAGACCATTCCTCAGAATTCTTCTTCCACGCCTCCATTCGATACCGTTGTACCACGTATAAACTCCACCGAATTGCTGCCGTTGAAAGCCGCGTTTCACTCGTGATGAAAAATAGTTTTTCGTCAAAAGCGCAGCCATTTTTCTCTGGGACAAGATAGTCTCGGGGAAACAATCGATGGTATAGCGAGTCAAACTGTGGAATACTGGGTGTCATATGATATCTGCGTAAAATACTTTTTCTCGCAACTGTTGAATTTCTATTGTTAAACAGGAAAAACAGGAGAATCTTGAGAGTCTATTAATATAACATTTTTTTTAGGTTTGCATTTATAATCACATTTGAAAAATTCTAAAACCAGTTTTGAGACACGATTCGATTTAATACATAAACCGTGCGAATTAATTCAATATTTATTACGTTATATTTGCAGTCGCGATTAGATTAAGAAACTCGGATGAAATTAGTCTTGAAACACAGTCTGGGTTTTATTTCTCGCAATTCAATAATTGATTCTTGAGAGAAGATAATATATATGTATGTATGTCAATTAGTTTTTGAACTTTGTAATGTTTTCCGGAAGGTGCCGTGAGAAGAGAACAATTGTTTATGTAACAAATGTGACTTAAAGTTCAGAAGTAGTTTTTTAAAGCATTAATAATTCTTTTCAAATGGAGTTATTAATAAAGCATTCAAATTGTCACTAAAAGAAAGAATTAAATAATTGGCCTGTAATTTAAAATTTGCTGTTAACAGTGGATATTTATATACATATTAATAAATTGAAACAAATTTTCGTGACAATTAGTATTCAAGTAACAATATTTTATTCGCTCCCTCCATCGAACGGAATGAATCACGGCGACGCTAACGAGTTTACAAAATATACCACAAAATATAACTGCTCATATAATTAAATCGAAATTAATTAAAAATGCAACGAATAAAACATACAGCATATATTTATTTTATTAGATGTTGAACATTTTGTGATAACAGTCTGACTGGCATATGATTTGGTATTTGCTTATTGGTGTACAGTACACTGCCGCATATAATATAATTTGCAAGGCCGCCACATGCCGTGTCATTCACGCGGTGAGACTCGAGCGTACAGGTAACGCAAGCCGCTCCGTGTGTCATATTATTCTTCGAAACGCGACAAGTACTGCAAAATAAATGGTATCGTACGTCGCACTTATTAGTAAGCGATTATTAACTCGCACTGTTAACAATTCATAAACGTATCGAGGCGACGACCGCTTGTCGAAGTAGATACATATTTCGCGCAATTTATTGACACCCGTGAGTCTCGTAAATTAGCAAAATGAACGACATTTCAAATAGAATCTAAAGCAAAAGGCTCTCACAGGGCACAAACAAACGCCGAATGTATACTATACCCAAGTGATGAATGAAAACATGAGGGAGGTAGATGCGTCTCTGCTACGACTGTACTTATCAATTGGATACATTGCGTTTCTTCGGAACAGGAATAGAAACGATAGAAAATAGGGACATTATATTGTTTTGCGATGTATTTCCGGGCGATAATTATCTATTTAGTGACGCTTAAATTTGAATATATCCCATGTTTTTGACGCTTTGGGCTTCTAGTTCAAATTTCGGTTTAAATAATTTACCTATATGTCCACCATTCTGGGATTAATTACGCGGAGCAATATATGACTCGCGGGATCGAGTTATTAAAGTAACGAGAAGCCATGTTATTTCGATTAAGTATTTTGATTCAATTAATTAATCTGAAAATGAAAAAAACGGAATATTTAGAGTACATTTATAATACGTGAAATATTTCGTGGTAAAATATATTGGCTGGCATACGGTCTTGATATTTGTGTGGTACCATTGCACATGGTATTGTCATTCGAATGTCGGGACTGGAGTCGGCAAATATAGTAGCGCGTGCCGTCCCGTATGTTGTTTATCGCATTTTTCATCGAAACACGTGTCAAATACTAGAAGACGCAAAACGCAATTATTTTCTACGATTAACTACTATCCGCCCGCGTGATCAATCAACTCTGATTATATACTTATTAATTATTTATTGATGCGAGTACTTCGTGTGATTTATTCTTCTTATAGAAATCGGAGTGGGGGACGAGCATTATAATTTATCGTGATATTTATATACGGATAATAGGTAATACCTTTAACAATGTTTAAATGTATCTTGCATTGTATTGATCTTTTTGTTGATTTGAATGTAATTTACTCATCACTTTCGGATTAAGAGTGCGAAATGATATTAATGGTATACATGATACATGAATCGCTAGATCGAGTAACATGAGTCATGAAAAATCGTTAATATATTAATTGTTTCTTAATAATGCGTATATTTGTGCGTACAGTACAGAATTTCGACAGTATATTGTCTCAGTTGCGTCTTGATTAATTATTTATTAACCAGAGAAACTTTATTAATCGTATCGTATCAAAATTTTATTAGAATGTCAACATTATTTTTAAATTTTTTAATTGAAAATGGATCGTGCCGTCGAAAATCAGATTGACTTTGAATCGAATGGCGTCGTAATGCATTTAATAAGTTGTAATAAATTAATTTATATATCATTTATGATTTGCGAAAACCCCGCCATTTGAGATTTTATTTGTTTTATTAATTTGCAAGACTCGTGGCTGTCGAGCAGATGAGAATTTCGTACTATTTGCATGTTAGTCTTCAATCTATACATATATAGTGTATTATATAATAGTAAAGTGAGCATCGATTAATATCAGGAGTGCCACGCAAAGTGCGATTGTTCTATTCTAGTGATTAATAAGCATGACTAGGACAAATTAGGATGAATCTTAATTATCTTACGTAATTAATAACTGCCAATTTATTGAACATTTTATACATGATTGCATAAGCATAAGATCTTCAAAAAACACAATTGAAGAAACGTAAAGATATTTTAATAATATTATTTAGTTAATTTTTTATCGTGAATTTTTATATCAAGTATGTTATAATAGATTTAATTTTTGAGGTTATTTCTCATGTAATTAGGAAAAAACAAGAAAAAGGGGAAAAAATAAAATAAAACTGTCAAGTACAATATTGACGTTTCTAAAAATATAAAATTTTTAATGGATAATGAAGATTGGAATAAGATGTTTATGTATTTTGTTTACATATTTATGTAAAATAAAAATAACGTATCTGTAGAACATAGTACGGAATAATTGTTAACTTGGTTATGTTACTTTATTTTCTTTGTTGCAAATATTTTTAAAATAGAATTTAAAGTTTGAGTTTTGTTTCTTTATGTTTCTATGATTAAATATTATATAAGCTGGTATAAAAGAACAATGTTTAGAGATTTTTTCATATTTATGTTTATATAACTTTTTTCTTATTTTTATCTATAGAATACATTGGCGCAATTTAGCTGAAACCTGGGATACCCTGTATAAAAGACGAATAGAAAGTATTTCATTGTCAGATAGAATTTTTCAATTAATTTATTTAATAAAGAAGAGTACGCTGTCTATTATATTTTTCTTATAATAAATAAGCTAATTTTATTACAATTTTTATACCTATCTATTTTTATTTATTGATAACTTGATATTACTTGAGACATACATTTAATAACTTGAGATAACTTTAATAACTATCTCACCGCTGCTAATATTGTGGAGTATTTATTCCACATAACATCCCTTAGGGATGACTGATCTGCATAGTCAGTTTCAGTCTAGCGAACCTATAAACCAGAGTTTAGTATACTGCGGTATACTCTCATACATTTACACCTCATATACATCTATATGCATACATTTTTGTGATGGAATATGGAATAATGCAATAAACATTTGAGGCAAGGTAGAAGCAAGATACTTAAAGCTAATTTAAGAATAATAAAGAGAAGACTTTACACGTGTTTAATGTAGAAGAAGCAAAAGATAGCGAAAAGCTCATTTTTTAAATTTATATCCCTTAATTAAAAAGAAAATTTTGCAATACCCATACTTTAATGGTAACAGATTTTATAATTTCACGACAGTTCCATTTCTTGCCGATGATTTTCTTATGCAATGTCGGGTCAACGAGTAATCGAATTAGTATGAGTTAATAAAAGAGAGAAAGAAAGGATTGTCTCGTATTCCCATTAATTCATGGTGTGTCCGACTACAACCACTATGCGGCCGAATGCATATACTAAGAGAGGATGCTGCAATAATCTATAATTAGAGACATTCGCGTCCCAGTATCGTAAATACCCGGCTTGGCTAACGTTTCGAAAGGCAGCCGGCTTGAGAGACTCCTACGAGGAAAAAGGAATTCGATCCGCTTCGTGCCATTTTCGAAAATTCAAGCGTGGGTGGCCGTTTAGACGAGATACGCCCGACCTTTCCAACTGTATTTTCGAGGTGTATCTAGCAGGAAACCCCCAGGCTTAATGTGTACTTGCGATTCTTATACAACTTTCGATTCAACATGAATCTCTCATTCGATAATTTGTATTACAATTTACAGCTTATTTTCGACAAGTTTCGCGCGCGCGCGCGCGCGCGCGTGTGTGTGTGTGTGTGTGTGTGTGTGTGTGTGTGTGTGTGTGTGTGTGTGTGTGTGTGTGTGTGTGTGTGTGTGTGTGTGTGTGTGTGTGTGTGTGTGTGTGTGTGTGTGTGTGTGTGTGTGTACACACACACAAGTAGAATCTAATCTCGATAAGATATTGTGGAGGCATTAAAAACGTTATATGTATACATATATATATATATATATATATATAGAATAGATATATTATGTTAAATTTTTAATGCCTCAACTATATCGAGATTAGATTTTGCTTGCAAGTGAGAAATAATTATTTTTAGAAATACTTACGAAGAGATAGAGAGAGTTTTAATTTATTTTTCTATATTTCAACCTCAACTTGCAAGTAAATACTACTATTTTTTTTTTGTTATTATACACGTTATTTGCGTCATTTGATCTCATTGCTAGTATCTAATCGCATTGCACTCTCGATTATGCGATGACAAAAGATACATTTGACGCCAGGCCTTGCGTCGTTTACTTCACGAATACCGTGTAAACGTGCCTACGTGAAACCATTGGCAGCTCCATCACGATTAATAATACACGTGCGATCTATTTGCGAGGCATTGAGAAGTTAAAGCCAGCCGAAGTGATTCGATGAAATTAATTCTTACGTCGCTCGCATCGCATCGTAAATCAAAGTCACCGCGGGCGAGACCCTCGCGATCGGTCGCGTAAAACGTTTTTCGCGGTTTCGAGCGGACGGAGGCTTCTTCGTTTCGACCGTTTCGACGTTATACACGTCGGGGGATTGACGTTTCCGCTTGCTTTCGTCAATTCCGCCACTGCGTATCTCAGCGAGATATCGCGACTCGGCAAATGGAAGAAAGAAGGACGACAAGAGAGTTAGAAGGATGGAGGAAGTGGCGAGGAGGGAGGGACGCAAGTGCATGCGCCGCGCTCTCGCATACGCGTCGCCGTACTATCGTGCAATTACGTTACACAACGTCGTTACACAACGACGTTTTACAATAAAGGCACAAGCCGGGTGTATTTCCGCACCGCGTTATAAATAAACTACTCGGTTATGCTTGGCATTATGCATGCGCGCATATTGGCGCGCGGTTACGTTGCGCGTTACGCCTGCGAGTGTTGTGTTGCGAGCGCGTGTGTACGCGTGTTATGCACGCGCGCGCCCGCATAACGACGATGTAACGGCAACTCAAAGGTGTATCCTGCTGACTCGAATGATCGCCAGGGATCTCTCTCCAGCGCGGCGGCTTGTATACGTATACTTACGGCGAAAAAAGATTTGGACCGCCGCGTTTTACGATTGTCTGCCTCGCATTAACTCTTTTTAATATTCCTGATATTGTTCTCGCGTTACACCACTTCTAATTTCACGTTTCTTTACCCCGAAGTACCTTGCCAATTCTCGTGCTTATCTTTAACCGTTTCAATTAGCTATACCGTATGTTTATCAATTTCGAGTTACATTTCTCATATTATTTCCAGTTTTTTGTTGCGATTTTGTTCTTTGTTACGCTGGTATTATTTGGGATTTTTTGTGGACGACATCATTTCGAGATATTTTTTCCAAAAATTAACTTTGAACATAATAGTTTTCTAAATAAACAGATATACTCATCAGAGGAGGATGGGGGAATAGGAACCACGGGGTAATAAGAATTATCTTAGAATAAATTGACGTGAGTAACTCTTATGGAACACTGGTCTCTCCGCCATTCGAACATTTTATCGAACTCGCTTTGTTTGCCTAGGAAAGTGCATATGTTTTCGGTCGCTCCGTTACAATTTTTATCGATTTTTTCTTAATCAAAAAGTGGTTTTATTTTCCATTAATTAAATTTATTCTTTCTTTACTACTATTATTATTACTTTACAGACAAAATATATAATAAAATTAAAAAATCTTTTTAGTAGTTTTTCTTTTAAATCACCGACAAAAAATTAGAGTAATGGGGTAATTCGAACTAACTCCAATGGTGTAATTAGAACTGGCCCTAATTACTTTGGGTATATACAAATTTTAAACATACGACTGCGTAGCTTGTAAAAAAAGTAAGCAATTTTATTTGCGACTTTTACATTCGTAAAAATTAATTATAAAATGATTAAAAAACCTTAAATTTAATGATTGATCTTGTTCTAGGTTAATGGAAAATAATAAAACCTATTTTTTACCTATTTAATTACTGTTTCTATAAATAAGCACTTTATTACTCACTTAAATGTTCCGTACAGGCAATGGATTTCATTACTCATAAGGTGGTTTTCATTGCCCGATGCCTGGGGAGTTTATTTTTATTTAAAAAAAAAAGTTTATTTTTTTTGCTGATTTTATTGGAATTTAAATATTTATGTTATACTAAATTGAAGCTTAATGTTTTTCGAATTTAATTACTATAAAAGTTTAAATAAATATTCGGTGATTATAATATATTTATTATATTTTTTTCTTAACAGGTGCCAATTCTCCTGTCCTCTCCTAATTACCTGCAGTGGCTTTTCGGAAATATAAAGTATAATTTATGCAAGCTGTTTTAAAAACAAGCTCTCTATTTTTTCTCGAAAATAGTGATATCCTTTTATTTATTAACATATTAATAATTCATAATTTGCTATACTTTCACTCAATCTTTGTGACATTTATGTTTGCCAAAATTATCCGTAAAGGTTTGTAACGATATAATTCCCAACAAGAATTTAAAAAGTCGGTGAATGCACGGCGCGTTTATAACGGAGTGGCAATAGACCACGGGGGGGGGGGTAAATTTATCGTACAAGCTTGATTCCGTTTAACACAATTTCCACCTAGTTCGTCATCGAGCGGTCACTCAGCGACGACGAATAACCGTCGAGCCGAAATTACGCGGCCCGGTGTATAATTAATCCGCTCGTTTCTTTCCAGGAGCGGCCCGACGAAGATTGCGGTTGATTGAAAATCGATGCGGGCCGAACCTTCGCCGCGACCGTTCCGGCGAGATCGTTTATTTTTAAGATTTAAGCACACTGAAGGGGAAAGAAAGACATACGTTTGGAACCACAGTGCAGTCTGCATTATTTATTCTCAGGGTATAGATAGGTAATATAGCGCTGTGCGGTCTCGTGGCGCGGCGGTCAATACACTGTTGAATAATTTAGGTATGATCGCGTTCTCCACTTATTTTCTCGCGGGACATTTTTGCTCGTTCGGGCGAATAAGGAAGGAAATCGTTGGATTGTGCAAAAAAAAAAGAAAGAAAGAAAGAAAAAGAAAAATGCAGAAATTACGTAGTCACCAGCGAACGTTGTGTCGATTAATTGATTTAGCGCGTCGCGGCTGATAATTCCGCCAGGTGCACGCGTCGAGCGCATTAAAAGTGTTTTCCATATCGCGAAGACGAGAGGAAGGAGGGAAGGGAACCTGCAAAATTATCGCGATACCGAGCGCGTGGTTCATTATTATTAATGCGCGTCGAGGCGGTGCGGTTAAGCGATTTTGCGAGCTTTGGCGAGATTTAATTCCATTCACCGTCGCGGAAGTTCAACGATTAGTTTGCCGATCGAGTTTCTCTGCCTCCTCCTCCTCCCCCCAAAGTCTTTCTCTTTATGCGACACCTTCTTTGTCTAATTTTACAATTAGAGTGTCTTTTGTAATTTCAAAACTAGCTTAACGGACATGCCATTATTTCCGCGGCTGGAATAGAACTGGCTTCGTCGTCGTTGTCATTGTGGTCGTCGTTGTCTTCGTGAGTCGGCTACAAATACATTTCGCATAATAATAATAACGATCCGTGTACCGTTACACGTCTAATAATAGATAGGATAGTATCGATCGACACCGTGCGACCAAAGACGATATCTTGCCGCGTTTCTCCTCCTCGTTCCGCGTCGCGTAATCTCGGCTATTCGCGTCCGACGCGCGCAACCCGCGATTTTGCAGACGCGATTAATTATTTCCTTACAGACGGCGATTATCGGAATTCTCTTTCCTTCGGGAAGACACCCTATCCCGATCTCAAATTGTCTTGCCTGCCCTCGCGACGTTGCCGCGATCCCATCTGTCTATCGTGGCGCTTGAATCGAAAAAGCTATAGAGGTGGTTTGTATGAAAATGAAAATTACTTATAATTTGTAAAACTATTATATCGTTTGTTGGGCATGATTTAGATACTATTTATCTATATTTAGAAGAATTTATTTATTTGAAACATGTGCAGAACAAAAAATATTTTCCACTCTTAATCTGAATATTACAAATATTCCCATAAATAGTATGCGCAATCTTTTGCAATACTACTTGATTTACACAATCTTTACGTGATAATTATTTACAAAATAGGCCTTTTTTTAAATTTTGATATTTTTTTGCGGCTCTCTTGGTAAAAATCTCTGCTGTGACTCCGACAGTGATAACCGGAGGAGCCCGAAAAATATATAACTTTCCTATTTTTTAAAATATTTTTTCCGACGTGGTTTTCCGGATCTTCCGACACCGATGTTATAAATATACAGGGTGTTCTAAAAAAGGGGGGCCAAAATTTAGGGAGATATTCCTCACACCTAAAGGATGAAAAAATGTTATATGAACATGGGTGCGGAAACGCTTTATTCAGGAGTTGTGTTGAACATACTGTTGACTTACACAATTACTTACACAAGAAACAATTTAAGATTAATCATTGTGGACGACAATCGTTTAATCAGTAGGTTTATTTACATTTGTTTTTAGTTGTTAATCTTAAATTGTTTCTTGTGTAAGTAATTGTGTAAGTCAACAGTATGTTCAACACAACTCCTGAATAAAGCGTTTCCGCACCCATGTTCATATAACATTTTTTCATCCTTTAGGTGTGAGGAATATCTCCCTAAATTTTGGCCCCTCTTTTTTAGAACACCCTGTATAGTGGCCCTTAAAAGAACGATTTTGGTCTTGAAAAGGGCAGGTAGTGATTCGTGAATCATGTCTATTTCGTTCCGTCATTTCGGTGTCAAACGTTTGTGTCAATATTAAAGGAAGTAATTTGCTGATATGTATGTATAGACAGTACACATGTAGGCGGGGGTGGGTGAAGGTGGACTTCGGTTTGCGTTGATTGTTCTCTGAACAGCACTTTTCACGTAAAGCGAGATTCACCCCACTCCACCCCACCTCTGGTTATAAGGCGAAACGAGGTCTATCATTGTATATGGTTGGAGTTTTCAACTTTCCACGCGAACCGAAGTCTACCCCCACCCACCACCGCCTACATGTGTACTTTCAAGTAAAAGAAAATTGAACGTTTGCGAGCAAAGTTGAAGGGTACTTATAAAAAAAGGTAAAAACATAGGTAGGTTATATATTTTTCGGGCTCCCCCGATTGATTATCACTGCGGAGTCACAACAAAGATTTTTACCAAGAGAGCCGCAAAAAAATATCAAAATTCGGAAAAGGCCCTATTCTAAATAATTACTCTTTACTTTATCAAACGAAAAAAAACCTTGATAGAAGAAATAAATAGTGTAAGTTTCTACGAGCGCAAATCGAAAAATTTATTATTTTATTTCTAGTATACCTAAACGAGATAAACAAATGCGCGTACTTTGTGAATGTCTTTTTTGATATGCTCTACTTCTTGCATAACAGATTTCTTCCATAATAATGGTTTTGAACATTTTTCCGGAGAAAATAATTCTTTTTTCTGAAATATGTGCGAATAACTTGTAATTCCGAAATATAATATGCCGCGACGATAAAAACGGATTAATTTGTCCTCGAAGAGAATTCGTATCATGCGACATCTTTATCGGTCGACCTTATCGAGCCTGTTCCACTTACATCTTTTTATTCGCGGCTAGATTATTCTTAATGAACGTAACGCTAAAAATAGCAGGGCGAGCTGTCGGCGCGGCGCGCGGCGCGGCGGTCGTCCCGCGAGAAATCTCCGCGCGTCCGTCGATGGACGGCAAAATTATCCACCGTTATCGGCTGCGGTGTGAACACTCATGATAATGCGCCGCTATTTATGTCGTTCTTCTGCACGAGGCAATGCCGAGAGAACAGTATCGTGAAGATAGACGCGTAAAACTACCGTTGCACTTTGTACCTACTGGCTACTCGAATTGTACTGAACAGGCTTCTTTCTCCGTTTCTGCGCAACGAGAGCTAAGTGCGATTAGAAAACGCGATTAGAGAAGATTGAATCATTATGTCTAATATTGGTTTGATATTACGTCTATTTATTCGTATTTTACAAATTTCATTTATCCTAAGATTTCAATAACTTGATTTGAATGTTTTAATAAATAATCGTTTTATTTTTAAGATGTACCAAAGAGACTTTCGTTTTCAATAAAATAAAGTTAAAACTGAACAATCGATATCGTAATACGCGAAAAGAGCAGGTGGTCATCCTATATCGTTAAACAAAATAAATTTTATATAGGCAGTAATTAGGGTAGACCGGGGCACGTTGTCACATCGGCTTTATTTAAAAAACTAATAACCAGAGGGCAGCACCCGTCATTCCCAAAACGTGTTAGTGTATGCCCATCTTTGGTGTGTTTACAGTGTTGAGATTGCTCCAGCCGTGTTGACGTAAAATCAACTTGAAAGTTTTTTGCGACCGTAAGTAAAATTTTATTGTCTAATATTCAACGTACTGGACATGAAGCTTATGTTTTTTCAGAATAGACTTTTATATTATCTTAAAGTATGTACTTTTACCTACCGCGTGCAATACCTAACCTTATGAATATCTCAAACGTGTCGGCCATGAGGCTGTTTGGAGTAAAAAAATGCCCTCGGGGCACGTTTTCACGAATTTTAATGTCATAGGTGCAATTGGGATATGGTGCGCTCCTACAAACGGAAAACTGCGAGAGCCGCAGTAGTCGATCTAGAAGTAATTCGTCTTGATGTTAACGATCAATAAGTTGCGCATTCGAGTGGAATTCTTGTATTTAGATTAAGACGAAAACTTCGTGCTTTTTGTACTTTTTTGAAATAAAATAAATGTTTCTGTGAAGGATTTTACTTTTTTACATTGCAGCGCACTATAATATATTGATATTTACGTTGAATACAGTTTGGATAACATTTTGCATGCAATTACATTTGATGTGACAACGTGCCGGTCACGGGGCACGTTGTCACAAGCGACCTGTCGTTATTTATTGTTATGTAACAACTGTAGAGTAACAATCACACAAAATTCGATACTGTCCAATTGAAGCTGAGGGTTCACTCGAAATTTTGGCATATCACAGTACTCTCAAATATTGAATGTAAAAAATACAAAAAATATTGAAAAAAATGTGTGACAACGTGCCCCGGTCTACCCTAATAATAAAATTATAACAATTCATTATAAATTAATAGTGATATTTTAAGATATTTGAATTTTATTTAATTAGAGTAGAGTGGGGCAAAAGTACGCACTTAGTTTTTGATCCCATATATCTACCGTTGAGATATACCTAGAGTCTTGAAATTTGAACTGTAAAATCTTCAAACATTCTCTTTCACTAGGGTTTATGACTATTTTGAATACATTCCATGTAATAAACTTTTCTTGAACTGATTGCAAAAACGCACTTTTGCCCCACCGGTGAGGCAAAAGTACGCATTCAGTGGGACAAAAGTGCGCAATGCAGGTAGGGTAACTGGGGGGAATATGCCACTCGTTATGTTTAACAAAGCTACGGCTAGGAGCGTTGTTGTAAATACTGTGAAATTGTTAAAAATATTATATCTGACGTTTTGCCCAAGTTTTACTTACTTCCTGTCAGTATTATAGTTTTTATGGTGTAAGTACCAGTATAACAAGTATGACAACGTGCTTTTTAGAATTTTCTTTAATATAAGATATTCTTTAAGCATTACACTATTTTTAACTTGATCAGCTTGTCGTTCTATTAATATTGATTAGGATGAAAGTATTCAGTACGTCGCCGATTTGTTTTACTGGCAATCGTATAATACAGGCTCCTTTTAATATAAAACTGCATCTTGGGGGAATATGCCACTACTTAGATAGGGGTAAAATGCCAGTACTGTTTACAGCTTCCTAACCTAGTAGCAGTATCCTGCTAGTAGGAAGCTGTAAACAGTATAAATAAATATTTTGCCGTATAAATATTGAAAAAATGTTGAAAAAATGATGAAAAAATATTGAAAAATGTTGAATAAACACGTTTATTTCACGCGCTAAGAATATTAAAGGCTACGTACTTAATATTTTGCAAAATTGCATTCCGAATAATTTAGACTACTTGTAGCACACAGAGTATTATTGAAATGCAAAGAAAGTAATAAAAATATTCTTTTACATGTTTTTAGACAAGAATGCCCTTCTAAAGTTAAATTACTATATATGTTTGTATATATGTGGCATATTATCCCATACTATGTGCAACACTTTTGTATTTCTTTCTTTTTAATAGTAAACAATCAAAATATTTCATTAAAACCATATATAAATAACAGATAAAAGAAGGAAAAAGAAGACCAGTATGCAAAGATACCTCAAAAAGAAAGAGAAGTAGGAAAAAAATCATATTTTTCTTAAGTGTGGCATATTCCCCCGAGTTACCCTATATTTGTTTTCGTGTAAATTAGGTTGACAATACTGAGTTAATTCGTAAACTGCCATGACTGAGTGGCGCCGTATGACAGCCGATTCGACTAAACAGCGTTGAAACTATTATGTATTTTCGATTGGTTGACTCGACCCGACTCGGGTCAGATCGAAAGTTTAATTTGAAACTCGATGACTCTAAACTATCATGGTACAAAGCATTTCTTAACTTCCATCACATATTCTTAGCATTATGGCGGCATATTATTATATTTCATTATCATTTTTTTGAACTTTTAATCTGACTCGAGTCGGGTTGAGTCAACAAATCGAAAACGCTATATAAGGTAAGTTTTATTTTTCAGCTTTCTGATGTAATATTTTGATTTCTTCCAAACTGTATTTTATAAGTAGAAATAAACTTAAGTAAAATCATCGAGATTTTGATTATAACTCGTTTCTGGCGTGTGTCATGCTATATTAGACATTTCAAATTGTTATCCGTAGATAGTAACGCTTACCGGTAATTTAAAAAGTGTCTCATGCCCCTTTGAAAGAGACGAAGAGTGAGTTAACCTAAGGTTAAAAGTTAACCGACGTTTGTGGAACTGGGCCTTAGAGTTACCTTCGGATATCAAGTGCGAATTTTTGCCCCACCATGATATGCGCACTTTTGCCCCACGAGACACTTTTTAAATTATTGGTAAGCGTTATTGTCTACAGATAACAATTTGAAATGTCTACTATAGCATGACACACGCCAGAAACGAGTTAATCAAAATGTCTTGTCGATGATTTACTTAAGTTTATTTCTACTTATGAAATACAGTTTGGAAAAAATCAAAATATTCCATCAGAAAGATAAAAAATGAAACTTACCTCATAGTTTCAATGCTGTTCAATTGAATCGGCTGTCATTACATATGGCGCCACTCAGTCATGACACCTTATAAATTAACTTAGTGTTAACAACCTAACTTACACGAAAACAAGCAATACCTACACTGCGCACTTTTATCCTCCGCGCATTCTTACCCCACTCTACTCTATATTTATTTACTAGTTTTTTAGTGGTATCACAAATTTTTGTATCTGTCAATGCATTTCTGTGAGATAAAACAGACACTCGATTTTATTACATTTTTATCCGAATGAAATACCATTAATTTCCGTTTTGTATCGCTTGCGGAACAACGTCGCGTCGCCGTCGTCGCTTTCGGTTCCATAAAGCGCGCAACGTCGTTCACTCGTCAGAGGTGCAATTTATTGGCTCCTAATGGAGTCTCTGGCGCACGTTAACGGCTCGTATATTTAGCGCGGCTATAACGATCGACGGCTATATGGGCACGAGACAAAGTCAGCTGGCAGCTACGAAAGTGCGTGCTCGCGTGTAAGCGACGTGTAACGCGTGTACAGGTAGCCCATGCAGGAAGCAAACGTGCCCTCTCAATGCTCGTTTACGTGTTCGCGACCATGCACACGTGAGGAGTTTGCGCCGTTGGTTGCGTGCAAACTCCACGGGGCTGCGGACCGCACCCGCGAGAACATAAGAAAGAAAGAGAGAGCTGGATATAGATCGGCTTTCGCGTCGCGTTCACGTGCTATTTTCTAATCGGACTCCCGAGAGAACGGTGAAAAAAGTAGGAATTGTCGCAATGAGTCGGTGGTTCGATCGATGCACGTTTAGCGCTGCTCCGAAATCGCGGTGGGATAGGTCGATGTCACGAAGGAGGGACAAAATTTTTTAAAAATTTTTAAGTCACATGAGTTACAAGTACATGTAATCCATTGAAAATCTCCGGTAAAGCCACGAGAAAGATTTATGGCACAATTGATTGTTTGAGAAACAGAGAGAGATGGTCATCGAAGAAAGGTCGTGATCATTCCATATTGCGCGATGGGGAGTAAATATATGGAGGTATATTTTACCTGAAAATCGACGAAAGATATCTCCAATCTTTCGCGGTTTTATATTAAAATAAATTCAAGAATCTTGTGACAGTCATATAGTTCTTCAAATATGCATTCCAATGACGATTATGATTATTTTTATAAAATCTATAAAGTTTCTTAAACGATAAAATTTATTGTTATATCGGGCTACATTGATAAAATGTAAATGAAAAACGTAATATTGGTTATTTTGCGAAACTGTTGCAAGAGATTAATAATCGAAAGCAAAGATGAATATAGCATTCAGTTAATCTCTTAAGATGCTTAAAGGCTAAATTAATGAACAGTATTTCTACCAGGGTAAAATTTGTGGAATGCGCTTTTTAATATCCGATATAGCCCCCCCCCCCTCCCCTACACTTGGCCGACAATTGATTTGCACTCTTGAGCTTCACAATTCGCCCGCCATATCGAAGCCCCCGAGTGCTCAAGCACACGCTAAATGCGGACTAATGAATTGGGAGTGAGGTGTTCCACTCACCCTGCGCACCCATCCACCCCACCCGCGTGGCTGTGTGTAGTGTTCCCATAGCAGCATTGACCGCTTCTATTTATATAACACTCTCGTACCTTCGCCGCACCCCCGCGCGTACCGTCTTCGCGCTTCCATCCACTCCGCCATCCGCCATCCGCCCCCGCGTTCTGCACGCGCTCGTGTTCCGCATGGACGTACGGAAATACATACAAGTAGACATACGCATATGTATACTTACATACATACATATATGTACATTATGTACATACATACATATATATATTGCATATGTATATATGTATGTATGTATGTATGTACGATGCATGCCAACATGTACATGACTCGCGAAGAGGCATACGTGGGCGGATTATTCGCGAAGAAACATCGACTTACCTAGATTCGAGCGTAACTGGCGGCGCGCTCGTCGATTCCCATCGATTCAACCTAGCCATGCGAAAAGAAAGCCATTCAAGAGGGAGGAGGGGGGGACACACAGAAGAGAGCTATTTTTGGATCCTCGCTAACGTGACGAGTGCATTCTTCGTCGAACTTTTTGCACCGCCAGACGTGATAATGGACGAATTCAATGGGCTAAGGGCGATGATCATCTAAATGCTAAAAATATATTTTCGAAAAAAGAACATTTGTTACGAGCCTTCGTCTCTATTGTATCGCAGATACAACTTTCAACGCAAATAAAAAATATAGAAGAAGATGTAAGTAAAATTGACGATCAGGATAAGAAAATGTCTTTTGCACGATTGACATGCATTATATTTTTAAATACATTTGTGCGTGCGTGTGTGTGTGTGTGTTTGTGTTTGTGTTTGTGTTTGTGTTTGTGTTTGTGTTTGTGTATCTCAAAGTTGGTTGAAGGGTAGCTGTGTCATTCATATTAACTATGTGACACATCTGTAACTACTGTTTGTAAATGTCTGTAAATATAAAAGCGAAAATAAAAGCAAACTTATCGGTCTCGACAAACTCCTCGGGTTATTTTAAGTCGCGTAACGACGGTAACCTTTTTACGACGGATAAACTCTTGATTATCGACAAAGTCTGGTCGAACACTATTAATAAAACACGCGGACGCGTGCAACTGTCTTTGTACTATTTTTTAATAAACGATAAGTTTCTCGCCAAATATAGCAGGACGTCGTAAAGAAGGGAACGATTTCATTCGGGTATTCCAGGATGCGAGATATATCGTTTGACCTTCGTTCGGTAGCATAACCCGCCGCTTTTACCCTATATACACGTGCATGATTTCTATATATAAATAATCAATTGTGCCGTTAGCGCGGCATGTTCAATCGTTTAACTTAAATATATCTTTTGCCGCTATTGTTATTAAACAGTACGAGAAATTTTACGAATTGTGTCCTAAATATTATAGAAGAAATTGTTTTAAAAATTTAGATATTAAATCGAGAACAATTTGATGATAGAGAGAAATAAATACACTGTTCTGATTTTTTTACATAAATCAATATATTTTATTTTGATTTCTGATCACGTGACAGTGTTGCAAAAGTGTTGAATTTTTTTTTACCTTGAAAAAATAATGGAGAATAGAGGTATCGGCAGTTTTTTATTTATATACATATAACCCAAAAACATGCCTCTGAATATCCGAACGAATGGAAATGCGAGCGAGATGGAATTTCGTAGGCGAGCGTGTTTAGGCTTGCGCGACGATTAGATCGCGAAAAGACGCCTTACGGCGGCGTAGGAAGGTCAAGGTCTCTCGATGATGGATTAACGCGTACACGCGTCGCACGCGATTTAGAGGCTGTCGGGACTCCAGTGTTACGATGTTACATGCACGTCGCGCGAATACGTATTTTCCTGCCGCACGTGCTTCCACCGATTGCACTCGCGAGCGGCATTCTGATTCGGGGAATGGCTACCTCGAAAATTAATTATCGGAAATTAGTCCGAGAAACTTTCGTTTTTAGCATTTCACGCGCGCGAATTAATTGGAGAGAATAATATTGTGCATCAACCTTCCTCGTCACACTCTCTGGCCCTAACTTTTATCTTAATCTCTAATCATTTCTGTATAATTAGCGTTAAAATTCTGGTGTAATTAGGTATGATTATGCATACGTACAAAAGTGGCAAGTATAAAACTGATCTGTTTTGGAGAGAGAACTCGCGCACTTACGAAATGTTTTTCGCGTTGTTGTTGGACAACAGGATCGCGTCAATATGATAACAGACGTAGCTTTCGCACGATCATTTATGGAAGAAGTAAGTTTTCTTTCAAAAGTAGGTCGATCCAAGACCATGATGCTCACGTAATGGTCGGAATCGCAGGAAAGAACGGGAGCAATCCCGCTGGCAAAATCGATGGAGCGCTCGTATTCCCCGGTGTGTAAACCACCTTTGATTTCTTCTATATAGAGTCATCCTCTTCATATCTCGCGTAGAAACGCGGAAACAAACTGTCGACCGTTCATTCCGTCAATCGTATTAGAACCTCGTGTTGGGCCAAACTTCGATTTCGCGCAAATGCAACGAGCTTTCGTAATTGCAAAATAATATTTACCTTTTCTATCATCGTACGCCTTTCCACTTGCATTTTCAATACTAGAAGGCCGTAGATTTAGATTAGTATTTAATATCTAATATCAATCGTCTATCTCTAGTCGGCTTTACGCAAATTAGATAACGGATCAATTTTTGAAAAGTTCTTTTTTATATATACGCGAGTTAAATATACACAGTTTTGCAAGATAAAAAATTTTAAAAAAGCTATCGTATTAGCGATAAAAATTGAAACCTATTTTGTTTTTGATCGAAGTTGCAATATAATTAAATAACATTCAATTCCGCAGACAGGTATAACACATTTGGATCAATTGCGTTTTTTTTGTGTACAGTAGCATATATATAATTAAACAAATAGACTAAGGATTTTTCGAAGTTGGTATGCGACACAAATAAATCAACATGTTCGGCACCAACGTTTGGAAATAAGTAAAGAATCATTGAGCCATTTTCCAGTTGGCAAAATTAATACCTCTGTGAAGTGTGCCCCACTTTTTCCAAATTTGAAAAAAATAAGTAGAGTTCTGGTTGCCCCCCGAAGAGTTCTATAGTTCTCGCATTTAATTTAGTGCGTTTACGCGTGATGTCGATATGGATGATATTCGGCTGAGTCGTCACGGCGCGGCGGCGGCGTAGTGGCCTCGAGTATTCGGAGCATCGGCACGGTTACACGAGCAGCGTGCTCGCTCCCGGCGTATAAACTTGGGGTGGGATTAGCGAATTTGCCGCATACCACGCGGGCATGCACACACAATCGACCGTACACATTGGCGTTAATACCGACGCAACTGTCGAGGTGCACACAAAATAGCGGCCGCGCGTTTATTTTCGTCGGCTCCATTTATTTTCGCTCTCTTGCGCTTCGCAGCCGCGAAGCCTGTCGTTGTTCCCTCCCGACGCGACGTCGACGATATTCCCGACCGCCGAATGTCGGCTCCGTTGAATTCTCGCGCGTTTCACGCCGACTCGTTTCAGTCGAATTTCCTGCAGTCGTTAACAATTGGTGTCCGCTTAAGTTAAATCGTGCAAACGAACGCGTCCGTTTGTCCGTTGCAATTTGTCCGGAAAATGCGCGGGTCGTGTAAAAACGAGATAACGGGACCGAAACAATTAATACGTTTCTTCTCTCGTTTTTCGCACGTGTTGTTTTGTTACGTGAGAATTAAGTGGATTCTGTTTTCACTCTCTCTCTTATTTTAATTTTAATTTTTCCTTAACGCATCGTTAAACGTGTATTCTATGGAGCGTTACGAGAGTATTAATATCGTAGAATATTCACTCTCGGCGCTAAAAGTCGTTACCGTGCGACACAATTATCGCCTTTGACGTACCCTGCTCTCGCGCATTAGTTCAGGTTTAGGGTATCTCCTCGCTCGATTTTCATGTTAATTCAGCGCGCATAACGAGTGCAGCAACGCGATGAGGACACGTTACATCACACAAAGGCCGCGTATATACGAGGGATGGACGCGAGAGAGGAGACGAGATGCCCAAACGAGCGAACGAGCGAGGGAGAACAGAGGGCGAAGGAGGATCTATATAGTCCAAATCTATTCAAGACTCGGCTTTGGTAGCCTGCCAATTCTATTTTCTCGGGCGAAGGCGGGTTCGCATTGTGCCCGCGCTAATTTTGTTACCGACTACCGTGCTGCGCTCGTGTGTGTGGGTGGTTGGTAGTGGTGCTCGCGCTCGTTGCCGCACGCCGATTCCCTCCGTCCGCGTCCGGTTTGTTCATTCGTTTTCGTTCTCGATGCCGAGGAAATACGCGCGAGAAAGTTGCGCAGCATCCTTCGGCGGCAGTATCGATCCTTTTACACGATCCGCGAACCGCGCGCGCGCTATAACGAGTTTGATATTTTTCCAATAAATTGCCGTCATCCGTGGCCGATGGGCAAAAGTTTCGCCGACATTAATAGCGCGCGAAAGTCTTACGTCTCTAAAATGTATTCCTTACGTATCGCACGAGAATCTCTCGCGCGAGAATTTTTCGTATATTAAGGAATTTCTTTTCAAAACGAAAGTTATTCACGTTTTGCATGCGGTTAGCAAGAAAGATACTCTTGTCTCGTCCCGCAGTTCCGCAAAACGTCTCGAAATTTATTGCGTGCGGATTTAAGCGGGATAAAACTTATCGCGGGTGATTCCGATCGACGGCGAACGATAATAGCGAGATCGAAAGAAAGTGTATTGTAAATAATCACCGTCCACCGCTACATATTTTGCAGCTATTCCGTGTGGAGCTGTTACGCGGAGTCGTGCGAGTAATACACGTACAATTTGCGAAAATTATTCCCGATCGCAATTGCTCGTGACATTAAGAGTTATCGCTAGACGTTCGCTCGTGAAAATTTGAATTCACGGCGAAAGCGCAGCCTGTGAAAAACACGTCGATCGATCGCGCACATGAACGGTTCTATTTTCGTCCGTTGCGGCCGTTGCTGCACCGACCAATGTTGTCATCGATTACTCATCCCGCGCTGCTCTTTGCTACATTTTTCATCGGCGTTCGCATAAAATGCTCTCGATACGCCACGATGAAAAATACAGTCACCCCCACTCCCCCTTCTCACCCCTCTTTTCATCACCCATTTAATGCAAATTTGTAGAAAAATCGTACCCCTAAATCTTATCCAAGTAGGACGTTTCAATAAATTTAACTCTTATCGGGATAGCCAGTGAAATACTTTTAAGCTACGAGATACTTCAGCGCGATGGTGCCGGACATTTATTACTCTTTTATGCGGTGATAAATACGTATTCGGGGTGCGCCTCGGAGCCTCAGCGAATCCAGACACAAATTGTCTAACGAGTCGCAAGTCGAATTTTCTTTAGGCGAATAGTTTAACTCTGTGATATTTTTAAACCATTTTTATTTAAAGAAAAATTAATCTTTAATGTATATTTTGTTATATTTGCATCGTATATTATATTGCGTGACATACTTGTTCGCTATTTCAATTCTTGTCGGATAAAATTTTCTTGTCGGAGAACAACGCCGTACTTTTTTGAAGATATGAATTTTTAATTCGAGCTTCTTCAGAATATTTTTCAGTTTCGTTAAATTACGATCTATATATATATCTGTACCTCACGTTTATTGCTAAATATGGCCGTCCGAGTTTGCTCACATAAAGACTGCATACAATGTTATCTCGAGCTCGGTATCAAGCGGCTACATTTAGCGCGGAGTATGAGTTATTAATACGGGCCTATTTGTAGTGGACAAGAGCGATTCTTCTTACGAACGAAGTCGAAGTTCCAATTGGTGCTTTAAGCGCGTCCACATCCGGAGAGGTAAGACTAATGTTAGTCGCGAACAGTTTGGCACACAAATTACCGTCCCGCTCGATTCCGCGGAACGCTCTCGGCCAAAACTTCGCGACGCGAAGACTGACAGGTTGCTCGACATAAATGTAGTCATTACTGCGAAAGATGATTTCTGTTTTGCCAGCGAGATTTTCTGGATGAATAGTGGAGCGTCAATACGGCTGACATTGAAAAAATTCAACATTTGTGAATTAATCAATCTTTTTATAGTAGAGAAAATCAATCTTATAAATTAGATTTTTAAAGATCAGAAAATTAGATAATTAAGTATTAGGTAAAAATCTTCAAAATCTAAAAAAATAGGCTATTGCTGCATGGAAACGTTTAATTTTAATTTGCTATATTTAATTTAGTTTTTATTTTATATATTTATTTGGTGTATAAACTGGATAAGAATATAATATAAAATTTTCGTGCTGCGAAAAGTTAATTAAAATTATTCTGTGATACTCATCGGTGTTGTTCAAGAATTTTAAATACGGGCGTGACACTTCTATTGTAATGTAAAACAGAGTGTAGAAATATAAGGCGACATAAAATTTGATAAGTTATGGCCGTCACACGTATATACCAATCATGAAATGCGTCCAATTGTTAATGGTGAAAATGGTTTTTCTTGGATTATGACATATGATTTTGGCTTAAATTGATTAGACTTTTGCTCTGGTCAGCAGCAATGGCTACTTTGATCTCGGCATATTATATCGTGTATTTACTTTGGTGCTCCCGGCCACTGATCAAAGTGATCATTCCTTTCGTGGTGGAAAGATCGGTAATCAAAGTTCGCTCCGTCGATGTTTCTTTTTCGACATTGCACGGTACTTTATTTTTGCATTTATTCTCGTTTTCCAGTTGTTTTGTTTCTTTTGCGATGAAGCAAATCTCTGCATAGTGGACTTGACGTTTCGCGATCACGCGAAGAAGCGCGGGCTTCTATTTTAAATTCATTTTCTCTCTAGTTCTCTAGTATCCGTTAATATGTAGTATATCTGTTATTCTTTATGGATTTTGAAAAGGAATTAGTTCCTTCTTGATAAGAAATAATAACAATTCTGTTTATATGTATGTATTATTATACCAGTTGTTGCATTACATTAAAAATTAAGTTGCTCTTTCTATAGACAAAATGCATTAACCTTCTGTTGATTATCGTATAAATTATATATATATATATATATATATATATATATATAAATAATAACTATATTTATATACCTCTGTAATTTATTGCGAGATATAAATTTATGGCATAAATCTTGCCATAAATTAATATTTCTAAAGAAAGAAAATTATACGAGATGCATAGTGCGATTTTGTGTGAGTTCCTTAAGTCAAGTATCGAAGGATTAATTCGGAGTATATTTTAAAAATAATTTATATGATTTTATCCTTGCAAAAGTTTTTATATTATTACAAAAGTATTTATTGCAAACTACCTGATTCAGAGATAATTATTTAGAGATGCAATATCGGCGAATTTTCGAAAGAACGTTCTAACTGTGGTCTATCTTTATCCACCAATGACTTTTGCAAGTGGGAAATGTGAAGCATACACGTATGCAACCGGTGGACCGCGATTCTCGCGTGTCGCGACAGCATTCTCGCGCGAGGAAAGTGGCAGCGGCGCGGCGCGACGCCGCCGAGCGCGCGGCCTCCGGCGCAGGCTGACAAGAGGGGTGAGAAGGGGGTAGTAAACATAACCCAGATTCACGGCCGGTGGCGCCCAACCCAGGAGGGAGGCAGAAAGAGAGAGAGAGAGAGAGAGAGAGAGAGAGAGAGAGAGAGAGAGAGAGAGAGAGTGAGAGAGGGAGGGAGGGAGGGAGGGAGGGAGAGAGAGAGAGAGAGAGAGAGAGAGAGAGAGAGAGAGAGAGAGAGAGAGAGAGAGAGAGAGAGAGAGAGAGAGAGAGAGAGAGAGAGAGAGAGCAAGAGAAAAAGAGACGAGGGCGAACCAATAACCTAGCCTAATAGCATTGTGAAAGTCGACGTTGTTTCTCTTTCTCTCCTCCTCTTTCTCAAGCAAAGGTCACCCTAGAAGAGTCCACAGGCTGAGTGCCGGTTCTATTTATAGCGACCATCACCTCTTCTCGTTTCTCTCTCTCTCTCTCTCTCTCTCTCTCTCTCTCTCTCTCTCTCTCTCTCTCTCTCTCTCTCTCTCTCTCTCTTCTCTCTGCCCCTTCGTGCCTTCTCTTCATCCTTATCTTCACCACCTCCCGCAGCGTCGCTCTCTCTCTCTTCCCACTTTGCCCCTCTCTGTTCTGCGCTTCCCTTCCTCGTCTCCTCTCAGGATCTTTGCTGCCGTCTCCCTTGGACCCCACGAACACCACCCCTGACACGTTTCCATCTCCCTGCCCGCCACCACCGCCCGCCGGTTGTCGCGCAGCCTCGTCCCACTCGATCCTCCCACGAAAGACCTATGAAGCTATAAATAGCTCGGGCTCTCCTTACCTTCCCTCCGCCCGCACCTCTCCCTGGTTGGTGGATCGAACGGCAGGAGTGGCGGCGGAACAGTCCCTACCTGTTAACCTACGACGATGACGACGATGACGGCGCTGACAGCCGCCGTAGAGAACGGATGGATCCGCTCTGAGTGCGCGAGAGGCTAAATAAGAGGAGGTGACGTCTTCCGTTCATTTAAATTTTTTTATTACTGAAGATTATCAAATTATTTTAAAATATTTATTGTTTTCAAGTAGATCGTTTTTTTTTATCACTATCTTATATGTTGAAACGTATAAAAATAAGATTTAATTGAAAATAAAATTTTGCTTTGGTTTAATGAAATTATTTGAAATTGGTGTAATAAGATTAAACTTCAGTTTTCAGCATAGTTGATCCCTCTTTTTTTACTTTCATTGATAAAATGCGCCTGTGTCAATTGAGATTAATCGTCCGCAAAAAAATACGAATAAACTAAACTTAAGTTTTTCGAATCCAGATAAAGATATGAAATATTGCGCTACGTATGACGACACAATTTTTTTTATTTTTTTTCGTATGTTTGCGAATAAACCTTGATAAAAATACGATATACGTTAATGATCATACGTTAATAATTAATGATTTTAATATACTTTATGTTTGATAAAGATATCACTTACGTTTATGATTTTATATATCTTATTTTTGTTGAAATATTTATAAGGAATTGACTCAAACGTGAATTGAATCATATCAAATATGATTCACAGTCGCATATATTGCCATATAATTCAGTGATGCCCTTATTTGTTTTTTTTTTAAGCATTTGTCTTTAATCAGAGTGTTAACGATATCTCAGGGTATTGTGACGGGGATAACGTTCTGAGAGGCGTTTTGCGCCAGTATCCCGCACGATTATGGGTCACACGAGCGAAATATCTCGGGGCTTCTCCTGGCAACACACCACGATCGCGCTCTCGCGGCGCGGCGGGCGGCTACCCTTCTTCTCGTCGTATTGTGCTGTCTTTTTCGTCGTGTCTCCCGTGAGTCAGAAAACGGGCGCCGTCTCGCGCTGTCACGTTGGCGCCAGGCTGCTCTCTCGCCGGGTAATTTTTCTGTCAAGTTCGGACTTTCCTACGTGCATTTCGCAGTCGACAATTGAGGATCGCTCGTGATAAACCATATCAGTACTATACCGAAACGTGAATTTTAACTCTTTCTCGAATCCTCCGACAATTATTTTTATGAAAATAATAGGAGCGCAATTAAGTATGTCTTTTTCCCTCTCTTTCCCTCCTTCCCTTCCTTTTAAACACAAATATTTGAGAAATTTGTAGCGACTTAGAATTAACAAATTTTAGGAAATATAATTTTAAGAAATAAACGGTACATATTTTACAATCTTTTTACTGAGAAGGTATTAAGTCGAGAATTTGCATTGTATTTACTCACAAAGTATTAAGATATTAAATTTTTCGATAATGCATTAATTTCTGCATATTCTTTTTCTAAAGAAATCAGATTCTTATATCAATTATCATAGAAACAAAGTTTTAACGAATAATGATGTGTTTCCAAGATTATCGTAAAATATAAAAATATATCTACACGTATTAAAGTTTAAAATCTTTTGTAATACATACACAAAAATACATTATATGATGAAGTAATCTTTCTTTTTATATAAATCTATATAACCCTTCCCCCTCTCTCTCCCTCTCTCGCTCTCTTTCTCTCTCTTAGGAAACGATGAGGAATTTAGGACACGTCCGAGATTATTTTCGTAGTTCAAGACACCGCGCGGGTATCGGCGCGATGAAAGAAAATTTGTTTAAAGATCCACGAGCAAGGCTCACTGCACTTTACCGCCTTTTCTCGCCTCTTCTCACGCTTCATCCTTCGTTCTCTTCGCCCCACTCGCCGCGCTTTGTCCGCCACCGTTAGATTTTTAAACTCACACACACACTCTCTCTCTCTCTCTTTTTCTTCCTTTCCCTTCTCGTTGACTTACATACATCTGTCTTTGTCTACCACCCGCGCGTCGGTTCTTTTTCACTATACGATGGCATGAAAACGTCGGCTCGTCGGACGCGCGGCGAATATTAATGCGTGTTTTTACACGTGTGGACGTTTATTTTTGTCCGTATTTTTAGCGGTCGGTATTTTCGAACGATTCGGTCACTATTTTCGTACTAGACACACATGCGTCCGTTGTATTACTGCGAGAGAGTACCCGTCTAACCAAACTGTTCTTCAAGCAATACATGCTATTTCTCCGTCCCGTTATAGTATCCCGCACAATAATCAATTTTGTCAATCCGAACGGAGTTTCGGATGTAACTTTATGTAGAGAAAAGATACAATGCTGATAGAAAGAGAGGGAGACAGAGTAGATTTCTATTTTAAACATTAATTGCTTTAAAAGTAATTTTAAAAGATTGCATTACAAATATCACACGAGTCATATAAAAATTAATAAAAATAAACATTTAATCAGGATGTATTACTTTTTGTATAATTCTCCAGAAATGATGTAATATTATAGATATATTTTTTGCTTGTTAGAAAGAGGGAGAGAAAATTACAAAAAAAATATATCGGTTTAAATGAAAAGTATGAATTTTTTTGTTAGATACTTTTACAATTTCTTTATTTTGCTCTATTTGGAAGCAATAGCGTATCAAAAATTAGCTGCGTCGACGTATGTACTTTTGTCTTTTTTTTTATATTCCATGTGTGGTAAAGTGACAGTTCGTGGAAACACGAGCCACCCCGATAGCGATCCGTCTTACGATGAGATGTCGTCGACGATGAGATGCGCGGTTTTTTTAAAAGCAGAACGGTCGGCTTTTTAAAGACGCATATTTATACGCTCCAGACCTCATGCTGAGATCGAGACAACTCTGAACTCGATGCGATCCTCGCGTCTGGTTTTCCACGTGAGCCTACCGGATTTCGTTAAGGCTCGCGTTTCCCGTCGAAGACAGTACTTACGATTTTAATCAGAGAACGTACAAGTCCGAAAACAATATATTGCGGTGAAATAACATTTTGATACTGTGACTATATACATATACAAATGATCTCTTATCGATGATCCTGATATTTTTCCGAATAATGGGAACGTAATAATCGTATTACGAAAGCTTTCGTCGCATTTGTAATATTGAAAATTGAATTGATATTACAGTAAGTAAAATGACTGTTAATATTCAATAAAACATAATCTATGCGAACCGCGGGATATGTTAAATATTTTTTGCGCAAATCGATATTTCTTATTCCTTGCTTTTGGTGAAAAAATTATCTGACACTTATAAAGAAATAGCTTACACATATAAACTGGTTTTTTTTGTATCGAAAATTTTTCATAAATATTGACAAAGTTTTTTCCATTGTTCATTAATTTTTTAACTGCTTAATAATCAATGGCCAGTATTGGACATTGATGTTATTTCTGCTCTCGTAAAAAAAAGTTCCAATAAAGGTCAATCAATCTGTGGTGATATATATATGTATATATATATATATTAACATGTTTACTGAGTTCGTATTATTTTTTTTAGCGTATAATTTTAAAAAATCTACTTTTGTTTTCAGGTAAGTGCCAACAGTTTTCGCGTGCCCGACTGTCACGATGGTGTCATACCAAGGGGTGAAAGGGCTGTAGCTAGGTAAGCAGCTAAAAATAAAGTTAGTACATCATATCGAGCGATCCGCTATAAATAGTTTCGAAGCAACTGAGAGGCTCTGAATGTATTAGAGTCGCCTGACTTGCTGCATCATCTTTTGCACAAGTTATAAAAATACGTCGCTACGTGACTCGTATATTATGCCACATTATAGAATTACTCTGTTATCCCGCTATGTGCTCGCAAGCGCACGAAAGAAGAGCATTCTCTCAAAAATATTTTTTGTCCGAAAAATCCTTTTTTTATCGGAAACTGCAAAAGTGATAAGATTTATTTTGGTTGTTCTTGATCGTCACTGATGTGACGTTCAATATGTATAAGTCGCAAATGTGAAACCTCAGTTCTCCATAGAATTATGAAGATAATGAAATAAAATATTAAAAAGACACTGGGATTTTTATTTATTTATTCGACGCTTTCGCGAACATTTATATTTTCTTAAACGGGGAAGGCGCGCGATCGCTTCCACTGAACTGCTCGAATATTGTAAAATCGACAATTTTCCAACCGCTTCTTTTGCATAACAATACATATGCATGAGATGTTACGCTCCATTCGGCCGATGTGTTTTAACGGTAGCCAGCCCGATGGATCGATAGAGTTTAGGGCGGGCGGTAGCGAGGGTTGATGGCGAGAGGAAACCCGCTTAGCGTGACCTTGCTCGCTATTTTTGGAAGACGGCACGTGATTGGGAGATGGCTCTTTTTTTTCTTTCAGCCGTCAGCTGAAAAAAAAAGGATTCCGTCGATCGAATTAGATCCACGGGAAGAAACACACTCGTCAAAAGCGCGGGAATGCATAATATTACGCGCGTGAAATTCATTGCGAGGGAAGAGGGACTCTTCCCTCTCGTTTTATAATACTTTACGAAAAGAATTGCCAAATTATGTCCTTGAGCCTGTTCACGACTTTTAGAAAGAAATCACCTGCAGCCTGCAGAGCAAAGGCGTCACATGCAGAATCGCATCTCTTAAGTTTATTTTAGGATGTGAGAGAAGAATATATGTAGATATACACGAGATAGGTGATTTATAGGTGATTTCGATTTTCTTTTCGAGAAATGCAAAAATTTCCCATACCTACATATGAATTGGAGTCTGTGTAACTCGTTTACACGCACAACACACACACACACACACACACATCACAAAAATACATTTCAGATTCAAGATACAAGTATAATGAACTCATAAAATTTAATCGCATTTCCTGCGTGTTAAATTACGTGCAAGGAATATCTCGTGTCTTCATCTTCTAGTTTATTCGACTTTGTAATTTTGTGCTATAGATACATAAAGATGATCTCTGTTTATTCGACTTTGTAATTTTGTGCTATAGATATATAATATATATAAAGATGATCTCTGTTTATTAACCGTAATCGGCATATTAGGTATATCTATAGAAAATTTTTTTATAGAAAATTACATTCTCCAGAATGATATCTCTTTGCGCACGTTTTACTGCATTATTCTGATTTTTGTGCGTTACGTCGAATTTGGCATTAATTTTTCGACAATAATGCATGCTGTTTCCATAATGATGCATGTTTCGATGTTCTTTCGCAAAATGCAAATCAGTCAGGATTGCGTAATCAAAGAGCGCGATCTCTGACCAAATGTCAATTTACGCAGCAGCATGATTAATCCAAATGAGCGAAGTAATACTGATTCCGCTTGTCCGGCTTATCAATAACGTGGTCAAGGAAATATTGATAAAATATGTTTCCTATTCCGATCGAATCTAGATAGATATGATAGAATGGAATTAATAATATGGAATTAATAATAGATTCAATTTCTCAAAATTGCTGACTGCAATTTTCATAACAGATCAGAACTTGGATAAGTTTTCTTGGTAGAACAAACTATTATTTCTTGTCAGAATTTTTTAATAAGAAACATTAAATTCCGCGATAATTATGTTTTGAATATGTAATTGCTGATATTTTGTATAAGAATAGTGTTTTAAATCAGAATGAGTTAATCCGCCAATGTTAATTTAAAATAGGAGTCTTTATTTATCGACGCAATTGGCAATTATCGTAACAATGTATCACGACGTTTCGACCCGGGGGATTGGGTCCTTCTCAAGTGTCTAAATAAGCATGGAGCCACATACACGCACGAACATCTCAGAATATGAGAATTTTGACCGAAAAAGTCATAAGTCAAAGATATTCGATTCCGCGGAGCACCTTGATGCGAGTTACATAGTGTTCAAAGACGGAGACCGGTCGGAAGCACGCACACGACTGATAGTGTTTATATAATAGTGTTTATATAATAGTGTTTTATTATTTAATTGCCAGACAAATTTTATTTGATTTTGATCAGCCACGCCGATGAGTCATTGCGCGATATAGTTATTATATTTATGAAATAAAATGCATTTTATAGTGATTAAAAAAATAATAAAAATTATTATTATTAAAGAAGCTTAATGTAAGCAAAAATATTTATATTAAATATTTATTGTAAAACTAACAATTTTTAATAAAATTATTTAATAATGGACATTGCATATGTAAACATTTATTAATAATTATTTAATCAATAAACATTTTATAAGTAAAAGTGATATATAACGATGTTGTGTATTTGTTGCAAACTTGTATATTACAATTCACATGGTAAATAATTTTACAACAATAGGAGTGAATATTGGTTGTTTTAACAATAGCCACACTGGAGAGAAATAATTATTTTTTTCAAAAAAAATTTTGTTGATTTAATAAAACCGGAAGATTGTATGTTGCCAAGCAGATGATTTGATTGGCTTAACAAAATATTTGTACAAAACATTTTGTTCTTTTTGTTCTTTTGACTATTTTGTTTGTTGACTATATTGATTTGTTCTTTTTAACTAAATATTTTATACTATCAATTATACATAATATAACATTAACTAAATATTTCTTTGAATAAATTTACTATTTTTAAAAACGTTAATGTTCTTGGTTCAACAAAATTATTTTATTGAGTTAACAAAATTTATCATTAGGGTAGACCGGGGCACGTTGTCACACATTTTGTTCAATATTTTTTTCTTCATACCTCGGTCGAAAGTACGTACTTTCGTCCCTAATAGCAGGGACGAAAGTTTAACATTTACTCCCTGTGAGAAGTACACGCGCTCCCTCTATAACCTTAAACCTTAACGCCCTTTAACCTTAAAAATAGTCATCAATATTGTTCTGTCGTCAGTTAATTTAATATTAAAATATTATTAAAGTCAATTCAATAATCTAGCAAAAATGAACAATATGTCATCTGATGAATCCGTAGACGAGGAAGAAGTTATACGAAATTTCGATGCAGAAGCGCGATTGATAATAAATACAGATACGTTGCCAAAGAAGTCTGTTGATCGATACAATCTTGTTTACAACACGTATAAAAAGTGGCAGATAGAACACAAAACTTCACTGTCAAACTGTGAAGAAAATAATTTGATTGTGTATTTTAAGGACCTATCTAAAAAATTAAAGCCGTTAACTTTATGGAGTGTTTGGTCAATTTTGAAAAGCACATTAAATTCAAGAGACAATGTTAACATAGATAATTTTACAAAATATGACAAGACTTGACTCTTCGAATGTATTTGATGCCTGCCCCCACGACCAGCAGCACTCGCTTCGCTCGTGCCGCAAATGTCGGGGGCAGGCATCAAAAACATGCTTATTAACATTTAAAGTTAAAAAAAGTAAAATTAATAACGTACTTTCGACCGGCTATGAAGAAAAATCGTATACACTACGCGGGCCAAAAGTTGAAATCTCGGTCCTGCTCGTCATGATGCCCTCGGCTTCGCCTCGGGGCATCATGACGCGCAGGGTCGAAAATTCAACTTTCGGCCCTTGTAGTGTAATATACTATTGTATTTTTTACATTTAATATTTGAGAGTACTTTGATATGCCAAAATTTCGAGTGAACCCTCAGCTTCAATTGGACAGTATCGAATTTTGTGTGATTGTTACTCTACAGTTGTTACATAACAATAAATAACGACAGGTCGCTTGTGACAACGTGCCCCGAGGGCATTTTTTTACTCCAAACAGCCTCATGGTCGACACGTTTGAGATATTCATAAGGTTAGGTATTGCACGCGGTAGGTAAAAGTACATACTTTAAGATAATATAAAAGTCTATTCTGAAAAAACATAAGCTTCATGTCCAGTACGTTGAATATTAGACAATAAAATTTTACTTACGGTCGCAAAAAACTTTCAAGTTGATTTTACGTCAACACAGCTGGAGCAATCTCAACACTGTAAACATACCAAAGATGGGCATACACTAACACGTTTTGGGAATAACGGGTGTAGTCCTCTGATTATTAGTTTTTTAAATAAAGCCGATGTGACAACGTGCCCCGTGTGACAACGTGCCCCGGTCTACCCTAACTTAAAAAAAAATGATTTTGTATGATACCATTTTCAGAATTCAATTATTTCATTTTGTTCAAATAATAGACGTGTAGGGGAGACCGGGGCTAAACAGTCTGGTTTTTTTCAGTGCCGATTTTTAACAACAAAATAAATAATTTTAGTTAAATGTGGTATACCACTGTAAAGAGTGAACCTTTAGCTACAAAATTTATTAAGGAAATTTTTATCTACGTCGCTTTGTTTAACCGGTATAGAGCAAAAACGACAACGGTGGAAAAATTGAAATCTCAAAAATGCCCGGGCTAATCGGCCCCCCCCCCCCCCCCCGGGCTAATCGGTCACACTGCATTTTCAATACATATACGTACATCTAATCCTGAAAAATGATAGGATACATTTTAATAATTGTTTTTTAAGAGAAAAATATAAAAATTTTTTTAAAATTTTTATGCAAAACATTATTAAAAAATAATTGTTTTACCTATTCCATAAAACAATTCAGGCACGTGAATACAGAGGTTAACCAAATCGTAAACTCCCCAACGGCACGTCACATTGTCAACGCGGGCAACTACGGGGAACACGCGTGACGGCGTTCCGGTGCCATAGGATCAGCGCGGACCCTCGAGCAACCTAACCAAGCCGCGTTTCTCGCGGGGGAGCGATAAATAGCGACAGGGGTGTTAGAAAAGCTCGCGGTGGAGCGCGACCATTTTACCGACTCGACGGCGTCCTCGCGCCGATTCCTCGACGCGCCGACGACGACGACGACGACGACGGCCACGACCACCACGACGACGACGGCCACGACCACCACGACGATGACGGCCACGACCACCACGACGACGACGACGACGACGACGATGACCACCACCACTACAACGGCGGCGACAATGACGCCGAGACGATGCGGCGAACGCTGGACGATGCGGTCGCACGCGCGACTGTCACTGACACAACGACCAACAACGACGATTTACCGCGGCCGGGAGTCGGGACGATCTACCGCGCGCGCGGCATGTCAACTCTCGCGCGGAAATCGCGGGATCTCAGAGCCGTGCCGTGCCTCGCCGTACCTCGCCGACGTGCCGTGAGCGCGAGCGATCTCGAAAACGACGGTCCGCCATCTTTTCGGTCGGCCAAAACACCCGTTTTGCGACGATACGTGCGTACCATTTCTCTCTTACACAAACTGACGCACGTGCAAGGGAAGACAGAATCACGCTCGAGGGAAACCTAACCTGAAATCACCGTGAGCTGAAGTCGTGCGCCCGGCGCGCCACAATGACGAGATTAGCCCGATTAGCCCCGGGTGCTTGTAGACTGATTAGCCCCAAGCACAAGTTTCAGGTTTGATCGCCCATGAAATATTAGACATCAACGATAATGAAAAAACTACACTGGATTCGTGTTCAGCATGCATTACTCTTTATAATCACGTACCTCGAGATTTGGAGAGCAAATATTATTGCAGATATTACAAAATTTCCACGCGCAGAAAATTTCACTTTCACCTTCCGAAAACACGTTTGCCCTCGTAAAAATCATATCACGGCAGGTAACCTGCCGAAACTCCGTTGGTCACATGGGTACCATAAGTAACGTTTACAATGTTAATAGCGAGTTCGCACAATATACAGGTTCCGAGATATTTGATTAGACGTATTTACCCCGTAGACTTTTTAGCCCCGGTCTCCCCTACTTAATTCAATAAAATAAATAATTGGATCAATAAATTGAAAAATCAACAAAATTGTTTTGTTGATTCTACAATATTTTTCCCTCAGTGCAACAATCGACCGATATTGATCAATAATTTTTGTATGAAGCAAAGAATTAAAGATTGAGTGATGGTTCGATATCTCAAATCGAAAATGTAATCGTAGTTATACCGCACTGGACTATATATCGGTGACCTACGATACTAATATTGCACCATACATCATATTTATATACTCACACCTGATATTAGAAAGTACTTCATGATTAAATTTCTTTTTATAGCCAAAACATTAAATACCCTGAACGGAAAGTTACATCAGCATACCAGGTTACCGGTTAACGCGTGCTCTACAAATATTAATTTGAAATTTATTAAAAGATTTCTTATTAAAATTATGAAATTGCAAATTTTATGAGGTACCTTAGAAGTACTAATAAATAATACTAATTTTTTTTATATCTGCAGAGTTTATTGACGTAAAAATACATTCGTTATAATTTCATTTATCTAATCCGATCAGAAGCCTGAATGGATGATGCGATACGACTACGTGTATTTTTTTTTCTTCCACGTAGCATGACGTACGACAATTCGATAAGCGTAATCTGTGCAGTGTCATTAACGCCAGCAGTGCAGTCGCTGATTATTATACGATTTCGGTGAATTAAAGCGTAGAAAACAAAGGGCTGGCGATAAGAGAGCTTCCGGGAGCAGCCAGCCGCAGCGCCCACGGACTTCCGATAGCGTGCCTCGCATTTTTAATCCATTCAGATTACCGTACAATCGTCATATTGAAATTTGCCTTTTGTGTAATTTAGAAATCCTTTGAGAATAAATCTTTCGTTCTATTTTCGATGAGATTGACCTGATTGACAGTTCTTCGTCCGAAATTCGAGATCAATATTAAATCCTCTTTAATTTGAGCAAAACACTTTAAACGCTAAGAAATAAACACACAATTATGCGATTTATCTATTTTACATAGATCAATTATAATGGATATAATTAAAATTGATTTCTGTCGAGATAACAAATTACAAGAAAATCTAATTTTCAATTAAAACCCCGCAAAGTTTGATGAAAACCATTTTTACGGAGGACATCCATATAGACTCCGCTGCATAGTCGCGTTAATAAATGTTGCGCGATGTGCATTAGAAATTTAACGGCTCCTATACGGTAGCGATTGGCAGACATATCGCCTCTCTCACGTGGGCAGACGTAATCGCGAGGGATATAACTGATCGGGATATAAATATCAGCCGCGAGAAAAATATCGATTTTTCAAGCGTGTAATAAGGCGAGCCCCCTGGGCTTGCTCCCCGATGATTAATCAGGCTCATCTATTTATGACGAGGAAATAGTCCGAGAGCTGGCTACGAAAATACCAACGTCATTTGTTTAAGGAAATTTTCAACCTCAAACGATTGTGGCAATGTTGCAAATCAAGAAAGCGCAAGTCTTTAGGTTTTAGAACCGAAATTTTTGTGTGCTCCTCCCCCGTAAAAAATGTTCGTAAATATTATTGTTATTAGCATAGAACATTTTAAATTTAATGCTCGAAAAATTTAAGTTATAAAATTAATTGTTGCTGCCGGCAATTTACAGTACATTCCATAGATACTGAGATTTTCGGCGACGTCTGGCACGGTGTTAGACCCGAGATTTTTGTCTGTCATTTCATATACAGATTATTAAACACGTATACAATAAGCAAAAAAATTTTTAGCCGTACACATATGACGTTTTTCATCCTCGATATTTTACAGCTAAGGGCGTACACCCCCGCTAAACGCACCACCGGCCAGCAGCCAGACTTGCGCTTTCTTGATTTGCAACATTGCCACAATCGTTTGAGGTTGAAAATTTCCTTAAACAAATGACGTTGGTATTTTCGTAGCCAGCTCTCGGACTAAAACAGCGTTGAATAGAATGACGTACGAACCGCCGAACCGCCCACGTTATCGTAACGCACGTTTGCGTCCCGTCCCGTTCGATCGGTTCACATCAGGTTCGCACCATTTGCGCCGGAATGTTTGCGTTCGACACGTGTCGCGAGTATCCGCAATTATCCGTCTCGCCTGCGTGTCCGTGGATATCGGTAACGAGAGACGAAGAGTTCTATTTTAAAAATATGTTAAAAACGGTGAATAAAAAAGAATTATAAAAGCGAGCTTGATAGCTACGTAACTCGGAACGCAATAAACCCTCTTACACACCTGACGTGTAGCGTAATGCGTAATTGTATGTTTATTTTGCCGATAATCGAATCCCACGTCAGATTCGTTCGTTGAAGTGAACGTAATGCAAAATCAAATGCAGTTCAAACGCGATATAAAAATTTATAACACAGGACACATTTAAATTATAATTATTATTAATAAATCTCACTTTATCGGAGTTTTATAATTAGTGACAAACTCGAATTATAATTATAATTTTTACAACTATGTAAATTCAACTCAACTTTTAGTACCTAATAATTGTATATCTGAGAATTTTTAAGTTTACGCTTATAAGTTATAAATTTCCGAGCCTTCACCGTGCTTTTAAAATCACGCAAAAAAATCTACAATTATTAGTATATATTCGAAGTTATACAATTACAATTTATAAGATCGGATAATTGTTTATTGTGGATTCTTAAGCAACGGTAAATTCCTATATGAGATTCAGATTTGTCTACGCGAATCTTATGTCTTCCTCACCTCGCAGTTAGAGATGTGCGATTTCGTGCAAAATTATGCATCGCGATTGCGATGTTTCTTGAGAATCGCAGTGAATGTGATGTATTATATATCGCATCGCTATATTTTTATCTTATATTTTGAATTGCGTAATTTTGTATCATAAATGCAATTGTGAATCACGTATATCATTTTATATCGTAAACACCATTTTAAATTTAAATATTAGACTATTTATAAACATGTACAAATGTTTACTCACGATATAAAAAAATGGCATATATTTCTTCCATCTCTTGCCGCAAATAACTTGTGCATGCGTTTATAATAATTTTCAGTTTATTTTCTTAGTTCTTTTTGCGATTAAATATCACATTTTATAATACAAAATTTTTACGAATTAATAAAGAGAAACAAATTTCAAACAGATAATTAAACCATGTCTAGTGTTAAAAATAAGCACTTTAATAATAACACTCAGAGAAATAAATGATCGGACAATTCGTTCAAAAATTAACAAATGGATAATCCGGTACTTTTAATCGGAATTATAAAAAGCCGATCAAGACTAGAAATAATGTTCGATCAATGATTGCCGGATATCATTGATAATTGATCGGCCTTTTAATTATTTCGATTGAAAGTGTCGGATTATCCGTTTTTTTAATTTTCGAACGAATTATCCGATCATTTAGACCTGGATTTTTTTTCAGTGAATTGGAACCAAATGTGCATTTATAACATTCAAATACTTTGTTTTATCATTTTCCTATATAAATATTTAATGACTAAATACTTCATTACAAGTGCGATTTTGAGCTGCGATTTTATATCGCATTGCTCTTCAAGAAAAAAAAATCGCTAGCGAAATATGCTAGCGATATAACGCAAAATCGCACATCTCTACTGACAAAAGCGGAGCTGGCTCGCGGCGCCGGAGCCGCGAGAGACGATCCTGGGGCGCGAGGGAACGCGTGGACACAACAATGCTGGATTCTCTATAAATAATCGAGTCTGCGACGGCGGCCGCGCGGCGGCGCGGAAGTCGCGCACGCGCGCGAGAGGGAAAGAGACAGAGAAAGAGAAGAGAGAGGTGCGACGCGCCTGGCCTGGCGGCCGCGGCGCGGCCGCCGCGCGCCGCGCGATGCAGTACTCCCTGCCGTACCGCGCGGTGCGTGTCTCCTCGCAGCGCGCTCCCGTTACCGCTCGACCGCGCTCCGTTCTCGGGCGACCTTCGTCCCCGCGTACCAGCAGCGACCGTCGCCGCCAGCGCGTCCCCCGGGTGCAACAGCAACAGCAGCACCAGCAGCAGCAACGTCGCGCCGCCGTCGGTGCGATCGCGGCGGTGCGCACCGCGCACGCTCTCGCGCGTATCGCGTCTCTTCGGTGTGACGTCGCGTCGTAGGTCGGCGTCGTGGCCGACGAAGAATGACAGTCGTCGTCGTCGCCGTCGACGCGGTCGATCGCGTGTGAGACACCGTGCGGTGCGAAAAGTCCAAGTCGTGGAACGTCGAACGCGACCTGTGGTGAATTCCGAGTGCCATCGTCGTCGTCGTCGTTGGATGTCTTGTCTCTCCGATTTTTCTCACGCGCGTTCTTGGTAGCCGCTTGAATTCGCCCGGTGGAGAACCACGGGGGAATCTGGAACGGATGCCGCATGAGAGGTAAATGGAGAAACTGTGCGTTCTTTTTCTTTTTCTTTTTTTGCGCGCAATCGTCCGGGAACGCGGCTGCGACGGCTGCCTCGCGCGGCAGCCATATTTCCGCGATTTCGCGGAGAGCGATGTCGCAACGAGCGAAGCGGCGGCGACGACCCGTCCGCGGCCGCGGGTCGTCTTGGCGCGTCCCGATGGTATACGCGCGCGAGCGCGCTTCCGTGCAGTCTACATTTTTTCGCGCCGCTCCGCATCTCGGAGCGCGAGTGTCTCTCTCTTTCTCTCTCTCTCTCTTTCCCGCTCGATAGATAAGTACGGTGTACGGTTGACAATGTGCGTCGTGCAAAGACGGATGGAGCAAAGGTGAAGACGCATCTCCCCAGTCTCCCTATCTCCCTCCTCCTTTCCGCCCTTCTCTTTCTCTTTCTTTTCTGGCGCGGCATCGCTTTTATCGCGCGCGGCTCCGTGGCGTCGAATAATAGTTGCTTTCGCAGATAAATACGCTGCCTTCTCTCCCACGGGAAAGCGGATGCGTCGAGTGCTTCGCGATCGTGCCCTGTGCCAATTAAAGGTCCACGACTACGCGACGCGACGAATCGATCGATTCGAGGGGAGCTTTAATTCGTTCGATACGAAGATCGCGTGGAAATCGGAGGGCTTGTAGTTGTCGCTGAACGTGTGTCTCGGGAGTACACGTGTCGGAAGCGTAAACACGACGTATACACTCGCGAGGATCCGATCGCGAGAGGGGATCGGTGGGAGAGAAGGCTCTCTCGGGCAGCAGGAAAACGCTCCGCACGGCACGCAGGAAACACCTGTTGTGTGCGACGCCCACGTTCGGAGTCGATCGCTCGCTCGCTCGCTCGCTCGCGCGTCGCTGACAGTAGATGCGTTGCGCGGTAGTCGATTATTAAACGGGCCACTCGGGCCGATCTGATGGATTCTATAAAATAAAAAGTTAGGGAGATCGAGATAAAGTTACGAACTAATCGCGCGCGGTTAAAATTTAAAGGAGTGGAGCTCGTCTTGCGTTTGACCTCCGATGCCCATTTCTGTCAGTGCCGATTAACTTTAATCTCGGTTTAACTTACTTTCAATACTTAATTCTTAGAACCAGAAAAAGATAAGAAGTTAGTTAAACCGAGATTAAAGTTAATCTACATTGAAGTCGAAATGGGCGACATGAGAGAGGTTCGAGAAAGATCTCTTTAATTCTTCGCGATCCGAATTAATCTTCGACGAATGACAGTACTTTAATACTCTAATTGCGCTTCGATATCTATATTACTATTTGACAGTTGTGTTATTAATGTTCGAAATGACAATTGATTTCTCTTATCTGGAAGATTGTGCGAGGAACAAGTCATATAATTTATCAGACGCAACGTGGACATCGTTTGTTATTCACTGTTTCGAATGTTTGGAAAAGGATTGTCGTAAATACGCAATTCACAAAGGGGATTGAACGGTAGAATATAATTGATGGTACACCATCTTAAACAGATATTATATTTTTAAATTTGTTTTTCTATTATTTTTGCACGGAGAAACATGTGCTTTATAACGAGAGATATAAAAATATGTATTCGAAGTTTTCCTGAAAATTAGCACGGTTGATGTATGACTTGTCTGTCTATATTAATACAAAGATATAAAATACTTTTTTTTATATTTACTTATTATAGACTCTCTTTTGAAAAACATTGTTTTAATACTAAAATATTTCGCAACAAATAGAATATGACGGTACATTGTTTTAAATGGATTTATATTTTTAAATTTGTTTTTCTATTATTTTTGCACAGAGAGACACGTTCTTTATAACGAGAAATATAAAAATATAAATTATGCATTCAAAGTTTTTCTGAAAATTAGCACGGTTGATGTATGACTTGTCTGTCTATATTAATACAAGATATATAAAATACTTTTTTATTTTTTATTATAGACTGTTTCTCTTTTGAGAAACACATTGTTTTAATACTACTAAAATTTTTCGCTACACTGAGAAAAAAGATATTTAGATCCAAAAAAATATTTATTTAGATTGTGGCCAAGAGATTATTTACTTAACATAATACACATATTTATTTAGAATTAAATATTTTTATTTAAATTAAGTAAAAATATCTAATTCTAAATAAATATGTGTATTATATTAAGTAAATAATCTTTTGGCCACAATCTAAATAAATAATTTTTTTGATTAAAAAAATTTTTTTTTTAGTGTACGAATTGTTTCGCGTTAGTTTATTAATCTAAGTTTATCATAACAAAGTATGCCACGGGATGGCACCTCCATATTTTTTTCTGATACCATAAGCCTACATTAATTCTAATTTTCTTAAAATTGTATTCTATATATAATTCTACAACAAGTTTTTTGAATAAATTATGTCTTATGGTCGCGAATGCATGTAAAGAGAAATTTCTACGCCTGGAAATATTGTTATTGAAGAGAAACACGGACGTCACGTCACGGTGGCATGGCGATTTATGCTGCTCGGTGTCGAACATAAAGAATCAGCATTTTTATCCGTGCTCGATGAATGAGGAACGGCTATAGCCATGACGTGACGATCGAACGGATTCAGTTCGATTCTCCATTGATCCCGGACGTCGCATCGCGCGAAGAACGTTGTTCAGCGGTCAACGAACGAAAACTATACGCGGCATGAACGCGCCGAGGAAAGATTTACGCGCGAGTTGCGTCGCGCAACATGACGGCGACAGTGGATCACGTCACAACGATCACGTTTGTCGAATCAAACGATCGCGCGTGGAATTGAAAATAACGATATTTCGCCCGTTGCCACGTAAAGGTCCTCCTCGCATGCGTCTTCACGCGCGCGAGAACGAGTCGCTTGACATTTGCGCCGGTCATAGACGGTTAATATCTCGATAACCTTATCCGGCCGAAAGCCCATAAATAATATTTTACGCCGTATAAAAATATCGTTGTCATTGTACGCGATGTGGATTTATAATTTATTTATTTATTTACTTATCTGACCCCGCAGTGTTATCGCATTCCAAATTAACTAACGTATTTATGCATTTGAAAGTGCAAACGATGTTAATAATTATCTATACTTATTATTGTTTTAATTTAAAATGATATTTTTATAACGTTATTAAGTATATAGACTAAGGATAACAGTATTGCCAAAACGAAATATTATATTTTACGGTAAAAGAATTGAATTTTATTTCAGTATTATTTTATTTTATTTTATTATTATTTTATTTTATTCAATTATAGATGGAACGTTATTGATATTATGCAAAGGACATATTATATAAAAATATACAAAGTAATGGGATTAATTTCGTATGCAACTCTCATGCGTAGTAATACCATTAATTTTATTTCATATAATTTCATATAACCAACAATGCCGTTTGTACGCAACGCAGATTATATTACCGGACCAATTAGCGGCGTGTTGAGATATGCAATTTAATTGGGTTAAGCGGATATGCGAGTGCGCAATATTGGAATCTTCCACAGATTCGATGCGACGCGTGTTTGCAGTCGATAAATACGTATGAAATCGAACGGTGTTTGTAAAACTTCCACTTTTACGCAAGCTGCAACTCGAGACAACTTCAAAAAATATTCACTTCAAAAGATATTAGAAAGAGAGATTTACGTTTATAAAATCAGAAAATATTCTAATTTTATCAAAACATATAGTAAACGCAAAATCAATCTGAACATACATGCATGCCTTTTAATGTAAACGTACTAAAATTAAATTTCTTGATAACTATGCCATAAATCAAGATACCATCTATACATATAAGTAAAATTTATTTGTAGAGATATAAAATTTTATTCTATTTGCATTCACATACAAAGTGCAATTTTAAGAAAAAAAGCCGTTATGTTAGCCGCAGATAAGATATTACTTACGTTTCAACATTTTTATTAAAGAGAAATCTTATCGTTTCACTCTTTAACAAAGAATATCGTATCTATAATAGTAGGCGTATTATTGAACATCTTCACAGATAATCTTATAATTATGATTGCTGATTTATACATATAATATGTAATGGTTATGTAATAATTGTGAGATTCGGTTACAAATCAAGAATCCTCAATTTCGCGATATGTTTGTAAAGGTAAAAAGATTTTAGCTTTTGACAAGAAATAGCGTTACACTCATCTGTAATGCCTCCGAGGGCTCCGAGCTGCATAAAGCGAACTTAACATGAGAGAATTAAAATTCCACCTAGGTCGCACCGCGTCTCGCGAGCGCTCCCTCTATTTCTGCTATTCCTTTCCTCGCATACCGCCATCGATATCGATTCATCGCGACATTTTACGACGTGGAAGCTGAAGAAACTTACTTCCGAAGCCGTGTCATTCCCCACGTAACCGCGTAACCTATGTACGCGCACGCAACGTGAGAGAAAGAGAGAAACATGATATAGAAACTTTCCCCTCGTAAAACGCGCGATCCGCGCGTCGCTTCTTTCGCGAAGCAACGGATCGCAAATTCGTTCTCCCTGAGTTCTGACCCACATAGCGGAGAGTTCTTGCAACTGTCTTCATAATCGTGAACGATCACCCACGGTGAACTTGTTAATTAAGTCGACGGATTTTGACGTAGTTTTAACTCTCAAACGCCATGCTCCACGCAGTCAGTCTTGAAAATTACAACAAATTTGATATTTGCGGTCGTTAACCTTTTTTTTTAGTCTAAAGTGCTTGAAAAAAATTCTTTCAAGTTTTTAAGAAAGCGTTAAAATGAAAAAATTATTACGAATCTGTCACGAAAAGAGTTAAGAATCTGTCGAGAATCTGTCGAGAATCTGACACAAATCACAAAATTAATAAGGACCATAAGAAATGTCGAAAATTTATCTGTAATTTCTGAAATGCCAGAGAGTCCCAATCTGTGTATACTCCATTTTATATTCTCAAACGAATTTATATTACATGTGCTTGATATATCTTGTACATCTATTTTACATGTACTTGATACAGTTATTATGATAAACTCAGTTATTAAAATAAATTATTGGAAAATTATTGTAACTATACTCTTTTTGATGATTATCTTCTTAGAATTATTTTCTTATATGATATTTAATATGATAATTAAAAAATTCCAAGTCAAATTACTCTTTACTGGTAAAAAGATAAACTTCTCTCGCTGCAATTAGAGGAGACCGGGGCTCGTTGGCACAATTAAGAGACAAGTTGACAATGTGTTCCGTTTATGTATTTATAGTGAAAGAAACAATGGAAAAGTTATCACAAAATATCTCTTTTATGACATAGGTATTTTTCCCAAAGTTTTATTTAAATCAAACAAGTATTACAATAGAAAAAGAGAAAACTCTGATTCAAGAGGTGGCAAGTAAATTTTCGAGCGTTTCAAAATATCGTATTAATGTTCTTCAGCTTGAGAAGTAAATCAAAGTGACGTATTATTGTTAGTTAAAAGAAAAGTTTCTGTTAATATACGACATGTTATTTTGAGGAACAACAGTAATTTATTGTAATAAAATGACTGAAATCAAACGTATGTAGGGATGGGGTATGTTGGCTCATATCAAGGCACGCTTAGCTTGACTTGTTGTTGCCGCGCGCGTGAGACTTGTGTGAGTATGTGATTTGCTACCTACAATGTCGATAGAAGCTAGATATATATATTTATATTAATATTTTTATGTTGAAGAAAGCTACATCTAAAATAGTTTACAATTGTTTTTCTGCAACAGCATTTTGCTATTCGATCATTACAAAATAACTTTAAAAGATACAATCTTTATCGAGAAGTACATATCTGTTACCCATTTTGTGTTTCTATTACGTTTTCATTAATTTAACATGGACTTTTGTCGCATAGCCAACTTACCCTACTATCGGGGCAAGTTGGCTACAATGCAGCATGTTCGTATTTCACTTATTACAAAGAAACTATACAGTATACAGGAGCGTTCCTGGCATGAAAATGTAGAGAAAGGTTCTCTCTATCATATTAGTACTGTTTAATAATAAAAATTAGTTGTTTAAAAACTCAAATGCCGAAATTGTGAAAACTGTGCCAACGAGCCCCGGTCTCCCCTACAGACAGAACATAGACAGTAAAAGGATACTTTCTCATTTTTATTTTTGTTTATCACTGTGAAGAGAACTGCGCGAGTGAGAAAAATTTCATTTATCTGACGTATTCAGAAAGATTTTTACTTTGTCGCCCGCTCTGTCGCAGAAGGACCATCGAACGTTACATCGCACGCGCGACCAAAATTTTCCAATGCCGATAAAAAAATTAAATTAAACGCCGTCGGTACACCGGTACTTTACGGTACCTACCGCGTCCGTATCTACACATTTAGGTGTCTTCAAGAATTCAATACTATGCCACGCATGATGAGATGCCGAGAGCTTGCCTTTACATTCGCCGCTCCCGTTTACGCGTATTTGAAACTCGTTCCACGCTGCGGGTGTGCGCGAGTACGTGTATCGCGTACACACGCGCGCGCGCGCGCGCGAATACGCAAAGCTGTGTGTGTGATCGGCGAATATATTATTATTAGACACGAAAGTAGCGATGAAATGTGCAAAACGGCGGCAAATTTTGCACGGGACCGCGAAAATAGCGATGCGTACGAGGGCGAGGAAAGCGTAGGAGTCGCCGTCGTTTGTTGGAAGTCCCTCTCTCTCTCTTTTTTTTCGGCCTCGTTGATTTTTCTCTCGCCTTTCTCTCGCCTCGTCGCGCAGCTGATATACGAGCTCGTTGACCGGAGCTTAATTCGGTAGAAAACGGTAGAAGACCCAAAGGCGGGCGTTGCAAAGAGATTAATTTATTAATGTCTCTATAATAATTCCGTAATAAGAACTGCAGCTTAATAAGTTATTAACTTTTTTTTACGCATTTTAACACATTTCGATTAATCAATTGCAAAAGGTTCTTAGGGTAACTCCGGTATTTACGCCGCGCGGGGTTTTACGCCGCAGATGTCAGAAAAAATAGAAGGAATGAAGGTACTTGCTCGCAATTATTCTGTTATGTGCCTTAATGCCATATTAGTATTGTGTTGTAATTTCAGTTTTTTACTGTTAATATTAACAAAACTGTCGTGAGTTGAATCGATTTCTCACCGTAGTAAGAAGCGCGATCTTGTGTTACGAGTGTTACGACCTATGTAAAATGATTACTGTAAGGATTGTAAAAGGTTTAATGGTTATTTCATGATACATAAGTGTAGAGGGATAGTAAATAATGGAATACAGCAAAATGCAAGTGCATAGCTCTTGTTGTACCATTGAACGTACAATGCAAAATGCTGGTAACAAGAATTTATTTTTAATGATAGGAGTACAACGTTGAACGCGATGCGCACCGGTCGCGCGTACCACAAACGGCGGGCACTTGTCAAATTATAATAATCGTTTGTATTGGTCAGGCGCTTCGGATTTCAATCCTTCTCGGAGACACTCCACGTTTCATTTATAATATATATGCAAATAAAATACTATAAGTAATCGTTAGTGACTGGGCGAACTCAGAGCGATCGATCTATTAGTTTGGCGGTTGTTACAGCGACTGAACTCGCCGCGGTCTCGGATACCGCGGGTTCGGCGATCTCCCCCCGGTTCGACAATTCGCACACGATGCCCACGCGTGATCGGGCCGTGCGGCATCAGCCGTTACAAGAATCTACATACAGCTCTTGTATTTTTTGTTTAACTTAATATCTTGTATATTCCTCCTGTTTGGGATATACGGCAAGTTAGCATGTACGAGATTTATGCCACAGTACAGACACTTTGTAAAACTCGAAATCTCCTATGTGTTCTTTTTCCTTCTTTTTTTGGATCGTATAACAATAATCTTTAATGCATCTATCGCTCTTGTATTTTCTTTTTTACATTTTTCAGTTTTATAATTTGTTTATCATTCCTACATCTTAATAAACTTCTTACACACATTTTATAACTTATTATGACATTTTATTGCCTTATCTATAAACATTATTTGTAATTTTTTATAAGGCGTATATTTCACCCATGAATGTCATATAACCCACCCTTCTAGGATATATGGCAAAAATGCAAGGGTTTCTAAAAGTTTTTTTAATTAAATACAAAGAATGAATATTTCATATTTATATTTTTTTATAGTAGTAGACAGTATAAAGTTTTTATTGGCGTAATTCATTTGTCTTAAACATAGTAAATAGTATTCGATAAATTAAGTTTCCTTTAGCTGCGGCGTATATACCGGAGTTACCCTATATTCTTTATTTTCATACATCTTTCTATCCCTATATATCGTTTTTCAATTTTTGAGTGATATAATTAATAGTATTTGCGAATAAATAACGTTATGATTATTTTATCGTAATATTGTTGTACGACGTGTATATATGACATGACAATAATAATAATAACGTTAATTATAGAGGAAAGTCCCCTATTATGAGATAAGCTTCTAATATGCGATAGCGGGGTTTCTGCTAAACTAATAGGTTCTATTTGTTGGGTCCACCATGAACTTATTGCCCTTGGTGTAAAATCTGTTTAGTAGAAAATTCATTTTTCGATTGTGCATGCACTCGTTACGAATATCGAAATTGTGGAATTTGGATGTTGTCAAGTTCCATGAAGGTGAGACTTTGAACCTTGTTTATTATACATATAATAAATAAATATTTGACAACGAGTTCTGTATACAGCGATAGAGTACGGTCGTATTAATAGGAAAATACAGGATATGTTGAGTTGCTTAATTGTAGAGGATAGATTTTGTGATCGCGAAACCGCAAGGCGTGGGGTCCGTAATAAGAGATATTCAGGGTGACGCTCGTTGCTAGAGTATGAAGGTTATTGTACAGTAATAAAAAGAGGGAAAATACTATGTTAAAGTTAAGGGAAGGTTCATACGAACTTATAAAAGTGTGCTGATGGTGATCGCATGCTCATGCTGGGCGCACACTGGCTGCGCTGGAAATATTGAGTATAAGTGGGTTTGCGATTATTGCAAATGAGCTTCTCCATTACATTTGTATTTCAGAGACATTAAATGAAGTTTTCTAATTGCAATACCGATGTATTTTGCACTTTATTAGCGATTTCTCGGGGTATCTCATATTAGGACCCCTGTTGAGCTGGGCCCCCCACTTTGCAGAAATTAAAAAACCAATAGCGCAAAATTACAAGCTATTTATGAGCTTTCATATCCCGCAGATTAAAAATTTTGAGCTCGTCACACTGAGCAGGAATTTAATATTTTTTGTGGGGGGGCTGAGTCAACGTTGACTATTAATGCTATATACACCAGCTTTTATTCCTGATTTCTTATTCCTAATCGCTAATATTTGTTCCTTATATTTTTCATTGTACGAGGGCCTGTGTTGTCGGTGGCGATTGACTTAATCGCGCGACGCGAATTTCCGTGCAATGGTGCGCCTTTATCGCTGTATATCGGTACGTGAAAAGTCTCGGAGGCGTGGCAACGTCGAATTTAGATTCTTGGCGGCTACTCAACGAGAGAAATAGACTCTCGGTGGGTACTGGGTAGGTAGATAGTCGCTTTTTCGAGAGAAAGAGAGCACGTGAGAGAGTTAGGGGGAAGGAAGAGAGAGAGAGAAAGAGAGAGAGAGGAGGGAAGGAAAGAGAGGAAGAGATATACGGACAGGTTTCGGCGCGCAATCGTGAAACGAAAGGAATCGGGCAGCGAGAAAAATATATATATATAGTTCCCTCCTGTGTCGAGTGTGGTGTTTTATTGCTGACACACCGGTTAGAGACTTGACTTTTGATCGATGGCAAAGTAGCGCGATCGCCAGATTTGTCTTTCGGTTCGCGTTCTATCGAGTCTACCGTTAACTTTAATCGACCGGTTGTTGCGTTATATCTCCGAGGAGTAAAAAAAACCTGTCGACTAATATCGACTAATGTGTCCACGCGTAAAACAGCAATTTTTGTGCCAGTTGTTTCACGGAATGATACAAGCAGTAAATTAATAATGATGTTTTAGCCAATTGTGATTTATATAATTTACCTATTCGCACGTAGATTATTTTAAGCAATAATTGTTTTGAAAGCAGCGAGCTTCAAAGATTCGCAAGCGTAGCGCAGAAATAACGACGGATATTAATTGAGTACGAGTTAATTTAGAGAGCAAGCAACCCTCTTTCTCATTTTCTAATAATACCTTAATCTTGTACACAAAAATTTCTCGTCATCAATTTTACATTCTTGATTATTCTAGTATTTCGACGAGCTAGAAGTGACCAGTATTCCAATTATTTATTTTCCAATCGGAGGTCGATATATCTGACCAGGTTCCACGGTGACTGTGTTACCGCGTGGCGCATAAGTTTCCGCTTTTTAAAGAAAAATCGATTCAATCACTATGTGGCTGCAGGTATATCGCGGGTGTGTTGGATAAATTAGTGAATTAATAATACCTCGTCTTATACGCAGCGAGTTGGAACACGTTGCGTACGCGCGCGCGCGGTTGTGTACGTGTGTACGTATCCATGTTTGTACGCGCGTATATGCGTGGAACGAACTAGCCGCGACTTTTCTCTTCGAGTATATACTTTCTTCGGTCACCTCGAGGAACACGTCACACGATTCCGCATGTACAATTGTCGTCTATAGTCTTTCCACATCACATGCTATATTTCTCATGGAATTTCCGTGTCTCTGCGCTCCGATATCGATAGGATTTCGAGGATCGTTCGAATCATCGATTCTACGTCTTGATCGTGCAAGACGTAGAAGGCATGAATTGTTCTTCCGGTTTTAGCTAAAGAGGAAGTAATCTTATTATTTTGTTGACTATAGAACTCGATCTGCGCTGATAGTGCTCTTTGTGTATGTATTATACATATTTATATATGTATATTAGTAAATGCACTTGCATACGAAAACGTGTTATAACATAAAAGAACATGTTAAATCCATTTCCATTTAGAAATATATAATAATCTTAAAAAACTATAAAATCAAATACAAAATCATTTTTAATTGTATTTGTGTACTTTTATGAAAATATTTGATGTTTTCTAACATTGTTAACCAAGGTGTACAGATAACGCATTTCATTTTTAAATAATAGAGAACGTTATTCTTCTTGAAACATAATTTGATGTTAACATCGATTCACATAGGTGTGTCTAGCCTCAGGGCTCTAACGGGTGCGACCTATATGGACGAGGGAGACGACCCAATCTGACCCAACAATCTATATTTATCATTTTGTGCCGTTTAAATGTATGCCAAATTGCTCGACACGTGTATTGAAATTTATTCAAATGTCCTTTCGATTTGATTCATCGTCGTCCCATTTATCTGTTTTACGATTTTTTAAAGAAAAAATATACATCACTTATGTGTATAAATAGATTCGCACAATCTCTGTAATAATTTTTCTCTTATTTTCTCGAGAGATTTCTTATTTACGACAGATTTGGTCGCTTTGCAACCACGCGTTTATATTTCCGTTTATATTTTATAATATGAGAAGAAAGTCGCCAACGCGCCTTAATCTTCTTCTTTGGCATGCCAGAATACCATTATAATCGCCTTTGGCGCTCTCAGGGAGTCTTCGCATATAGAGGCGGCCAGGAGGCAAGTTCAACATCCCGCTAATGGTACAGGTTCTCCACCTCGGCAAGAAGAGCATTCGCAAAGTGGTTACCGCTAAGAGAGAAAAGATCCGATCGAATTATAGATAGTGTGTATTGATAACTTTGGACGTGATCGATAGATTCGTATCGTGTATAGTTTCTCGTGGATCCTGAGATTTTCATTTTTTTCTCTTTTTATCGCGTTCTCACTCCAAAATATTCCTCTTCTAACAGAGAAGTTACATAATATTTTAGTCAATAGTGTTGTCATAAGTCATGCTATATATTGAGATTACTTTATTAAGTTAAATAATTATAAATTTGAAACTACTAAAACTTTATACGTATATATATGTATGCACCTATATATATCATTTATTATGGTCTACTTAAATAAGTATAAAATATATATTCTTAATATGTTTAAAAATCCTTGCAAACATAGGAAATAGCGTACGATGGTTTAATTACAATACTTATCATGATTTAACACTTTATTTTAGATATTATATAAATATCAACTCGCTAATAATAATTGTTTTGTATAATTATGAGATTGTTAATAATAGAGAGGATAGCCATAAATGCAAATTTACATACCCTTGTGCAGCTGACTCCCACCCTCTTCTACCACGAAGTAAAAGAAATTAGGCTTAGAATTATAAGCTGCTTGTTCCGCAAATAAAAATTGTTTTAACTCGCGCGCGCGCAGATAAATTTCTTTTGTAGCGAGCCTGAGTGAACGTTCATAAATAGCTTATAATTCTAAGTTACCTTTTTTTTATTTTTACATAGTGGAAGGCCAGCTGCAAAGGTACATTTATCACGCTTCGCGTAGTAAAATCCTTTCATCGATTTAAATCTATTCTTTCTGTGAACACGTGATTTTATTTGCACGCGAGGGAAAATCAATATGTGCGATATTTGAGGAATGCCTCTCGATTGAATGGTTGACAAGGTATGCCGGAGGAATCGATCAAATTGATTCGACCACGAGTGATTTCGCCGAGAATCGAATCTTTTACGTCGAACCGTTGGAGATGCAAAGGTTAACTGGGTCAGTCATCGTACGTTCCTTTCCATTTCCAACGATGATTACGGTGTGTAATACGCACGATCATAAATAAACGTACCGAACGTCGCAGCTCCGCTTTCATAACGCAGACGAGATGCTCGACGAAATTCAGTATCGCCGTCCAATAGTACGAATACGAATTCTTCGTTTATTTAAAAAAAAAAGAAGAAAAAAATAAAAATAAAAGATGTTTTCAACGCTATATTTTTGTGGCTGAGATTTCAAGCAGATCTTATCGCAATCGCACCATTGTTAATATTTATTTATGCAAATCCAGTGACCTCTACTTATGGAGGTTGGTTGACGTCTGACGAATGCATTCAATTGCTGTTTTAGGGTAAGGTTTAAAAAGAGTTGTTTGTACAATTGAAACCCAAATACGTTATTATTCACGTTGAAATGTGGAAATAATTCAAATAATAAATGTGGTCCTGTTTTATTTTTACATGATTTCTTGATAACTATAAAGACGAATCATTTCAGTCTTCGAGAAAGTTCTTCCTAAATACATATAAAAGAATTATTTGCACCTATTTTCATTAAATTCTTATCATTGTTAATATGCTTTCGAGAGTTATATTACAGGTTAGATAACATTTTTGCTGTGTCGTCCGTGTATAAGAGAGAGACAAGAGTATAACTTCAATAATTAATTACTCGACAACCATGCAGACAATTGTCTTCAACTTTGGCATGGACGACAGATTCCCATAGACGAATATCCTCCATAAATTTGAACTAATTCTTATCAAATTGATTTGAGCAACCACCCTCCTTAAACCGTCATGCGACTCTCGACGGTCCTCCTTGGATACTCCATCGTTTTCACTTTTTTTTACTTCCTCTTTTTACTTTGGATTGATCTTCGTTCCAATAGCATCAGCATAGTAGATTTATCTACTTACTTAATACAAAAAATCTTCAACAATTATTGTGTCGCATAAACTGAATTATTTATTATTAATTTAATAATTGTTATCGCGTTATATTTGCTGCTTAGTTGCCCATGCGCAGTCGTACTGAGATTATCAAGAAAGAATGTGGCATAAGTTTTCGTCGAGATGAATTTACGGCTAATAAAATAACATTGATTAAGTGGCGAGAAAAAGAGAGAGGGTTTGTCCATGGGTCAAAAAGGTTTACGATAAAAGAGAAGAAAAGGAAACGGTAGATGACGTCATGGCAGTCATTCGCGCCACTTAGGCGAAGTCAAGGGATCAATTTACGACGTGAATGGTCAACTATACTTGCCTCTCCCGAACATTCCATCCTCCAACCTCGAAACCTCTTTCCGCTTTCGTTCACCTATCATTCGTATACCGAATCGATGACATGACAAACGACGCTATCTCCCCGATAACAGAACGAATTGCATAACACGTTGAGTAATGTATTAAGTAATAAGAAAGTATATATTTTCTGTTGCATTCAATTGCGATAATCTCTTATGTGGTCTCGTAATAGATTAATCACAAGGTTACGTTATATAGCAATTTATATATATATTGTAAAAAGTACACAACTTATTAATTAAAAGTATATAAAATTCAAAATTAAATAAAAATATGCATATATAAGACTAAGTAGACAGAAAATATATACAAAAGTAAATACGTATACAAAACATTTGTCATTAATTATAGAGTTCGGATTGTGTTCGACGATCGATGAAAATGGTATTTGCGCGATTAAACGATACAATTATTCGTACAGCTATAACCAAAATTAGGGTAAAAGGAGTTTAGATATTTATACGAAAAGCAGACATTCACGTTTGGTATTCGCGTATTGGCGTTCGCTCGATATTTATCTCCGCGGTGAAGAATTAAAACAGCGTGGGAATAAAAATGTAAATGTACTACGCGGCTTTGCGAAAAGGAAAAACGAATTTCGTCGCGATCTCAATAAGAGTAATGACGCGCCTGCTCTGTATAAAAGGTTCTTCAGGCGCGGAGGAGACGTTAGCTTAGTTCTCTCGTTGTTTGTATCTATTATGCGGTCAATGATCCTCCTCTCTTTCGCTCGCATCTATATCAACAAAGATCGACTCGCTGTTTCACGTACACAATCTCGCGTTATCTGTGTTTTTTCAGGACCATTTAACGAAAGTCATGTGTACGTAAGAGCGAAACAAAGATTTCATTTCGAGTTGAAAATGTTTCGAATTTCTCGCATGCCGCAGTTATAATTGAAGCGGGAAATGCGAAATGAACCATAGCTCATAAATTATCATTATTAAAACAAGTCGTGTGTGTAAAAGTTGGAAATATTTGGAATTTCTCGTCTATATATACCGATTATTATAATTGCTGCGAAATGCAGAATAAAATGTAACTTAATTATACATTATTATTAAAGTTTATTCTACATATTTGTGTCGTTAAAAAACACGAGATTCTGCATACTGCATTGGAGAAAATATAATTTCCGTTCATGATCTAAAACTGTAAAATTGATATTACGTTATTGCGCGATTAATGTCGCAACGTTAATGCCAGCCGACAAGACAGTTTCGCTTGATAAATGAAGACCCATGACTTATCACGCGACTAATATTTTATTCTCGCTTGCTCACAAATCGATTGTACGTAGAGGGAGCCGTATAAATGACTACGAGAATGAGAGATATTCTAACATCTTGTGTTTCGCCGCTCCGGCAATAGTTCTATCATCAATCATGCACCTCGGGCACACGTGCGAAATCGACGGTTACGTATTAATCGTGTCAATATTAAAAGACTGCGTACAGTTAAACGTGAGCAACGTGTATTACTTAACCTTTAAATAGCCAGCTATAGCGTCAGAAAAATAAATACGATATATACGATTTGGCAACTCTTCCGCACGCGTCGTTCATCGCGATTATTGTTAGCAAGGACATTAGACACTTGTCGGAGGTACGAAATTAGATTTTCATTCTTTAGCGTTCGCGCCGACTTTATTCACGATTTTATCTTACGTATAAATGTCAATTTCATCTCACGTATAATGGCTGCTATTGTACTTTTATTTACATTGCACGGTTTTTGTATTTTTTATTTGCACACGATCTGTAAATACAATTTTATATACATATATGTATATAAACAATATACATATATAATGTATATGTATATATGTATATATATGTATATAAACAATATGTATATATACAAGATAAGTTGACTAAAATTTTCAACCCCTTTTTTGTACTTATTGACTGATTTGTACGAAATATACTGAAAGACCGATTTTATTTTTGAGAGAATTGTACGATTGTGATAAATTCAACTGTGCTGCTTCATTTTCTTAATTAGAGTGACCCCTTCAAAAATCTTAAATGGCAATAGAAGTCAAGTAACGCATTGTTTTAAAAATCTTTTATTTTTCTTTAACTGCAGTAAAGAAAGTTTTTTCTTTTTTTTTTATATTTGAGTAAATACTTCTCGAGAAGTCGCATTTGGTATATTTGATAGTTTTAGGTATCGAAAACTGAAAATTTGCTGTTTATAGAAGAATCTACTTTATTAAATGTTTGAAATACTTTCCATACATTAATAAAGCCTCTTATATTTAAAGTTATTGCGAATATTTTGAAACATTTTCAGCATTGTTCTACGGCACTCATCCACCATCTTTTGATGTAGATCTTACACCCGGTGTTGCGGCATAAATTTTACTTTTCAAGTAAAATTCCGCGAAGAAAAAAATCCAACGAGGAAAATCAGATGAGCTTGCAATCTCACTCAATCAGACTTCTGCTATCTGTCCAATGATCGGGAAAACACGATAATTGAAAAATTGTTTAACCGGTTCTGCGTAAAGCGGTTCCATCTTGCTGAAAAAATAAATTGTTTTCTGAAAGGATTCTTATTATTAATAATTTATATAATCAATAAGTTTATAAATAAATAATTTATATAATCATTGGATTGATATAATTCTCTGACAGGTCAAGATATAATTCTCCAGTCAAATAATTTAACAGGGAAAAGGGTTTAACAATATGTTTACCTACTCTCTAAATCTGAATCAGTGATTATTCACTGATTCAACAGTACTATTCACTGATTCAGATTTAGAGAGTAAGATATTAGCAAATGTTTAGTTCTTCAGAATGTTGTATAGGATATATATTTCTTTAAATATCCTATAAGGATTGATATTATTCTAATAATGACAATTATGTCGGTTGATTGTTCCGTTAAAAGAAACATGCACTCATCGAAAAAACAAATATTGTAGAGTAAATTAGTATCATATTCTGTATTATGGAAACAATAATTTATCAAGATAAAATTTTTCAAGAGGTAGCTACCCTGATCAAGGAAATAAAGCAGCAATTTTAATATTTATCGAATCATACATTTCTCTCAAAATTGACATGTTTCGGTATATTTCGTACAAATTAGTCAACTACAAAAAAGAGAGAGGATGAAATGGTTTCATCATCTTACTCCGTATAATTATTATAATTTAACTCTTTCAGCGCTCTGAATACTTTTAACAAATAGATCGTGCGCGGAATACTTTACTCTCTGCCTATGACATACTTACTTCAGTTTTTTTTTTCAATACTTTTATTTACTGTTAGGGCCGGACGTGTAAACACGCCCATAGCGCTCGCGATCCACGATTCAGTGATGGGCATTACAGTGTGCCATTTGTTGGATGTGTTTACACGTCCACAGCACTGAAAGAGTTAAGAGTGACTAATTTCAAAAAAAGATATTCGAATAATATAAATTCTAATCTTTTCTTTTTTATGCTAATTTATAGATTTTTGTTAACAATATTGTTTGCAGATGCTATATAAATAAGTTATGATCTGTAAAAATGATCTGTAAAACGTGTAAAACGCGTTTTGCTGCGGCAATATGCATCTCAAGTAGATAGAGGACTAGAAATTAAGAAAATTTTGAGATTTTATTTTTATCTTTAACTTCCGTATGCTATTTTTAATCATTGCGTATTACTTCGCGTTTGCCTCTTAACTCATCGTAAAAACTTACGTTTCAAGTATTTTTATATTCAATCGCCAGAGAAATATTACTGTGTCGACAAAATTTCTCGTTTTGGAGAGAAAAACAAATTACGAGCATTGCACCATTCAGAAATGAATGATGCTGTCTCAAGTTTACAATTTTGGAAATTCCTTAGAACAAAATACAAACTGAAGAAAAATGTTAGCCGTTTCGAGAGAACACAGATACATAAATATCTTACAAATTGCTTTTCTGTAATAAAGTCTTATTATTATTACTGCTCTATCAGCTCTATAGTAATTAGTAAAAGCTTTTGTTTGTTTACGATACTTCTTAATCTATTTTAAATCAAATGAATTGATGATTCTCCTTTATTCTCTTTCTAGATCTGAATCCGCGTCTCGTGGCGAAAAGATAATCGCGGTGTTTACGTTTGCGAGTGTTAAAACCGGTGTTAAGTAAGAGAGAGAGGCAGAGATCCGGATGGTGCTCCGCAGTGGATACTAAATATCTCAGTGGATATACTACTTAAGAGAGTGTGGCATATGGCCCTGGACTATGGTACTACCACTTACAATATGCACCACACGAATCAACTAGGTACGTATCAAAGAACGTGTGCTTAGCGGTATCGAACCGGTTTCCTTTCGGGTTCTCAAAGATCTTCTCTTTTTCGCAAACCAGCGTACCTCCTTAAAGAATTTTGGCTTCTTGAAAGGCTTTTCTTTTTCTCCTAAGGAGAGACTGTAACGAATCTCTTCTTATTATATCCTTTTGAAATCTTCATCTTTATAATTCTCATTGAATTGCTTTTTTGTTTTAAATATGTAGTTTATTTAAGAAATAATTTAAAATTTACTACTCTTTTATATTTAAAAATAGACGAAAATTTTTATTACCTAACAATAAACTCTTTCTTGTTGTTTTTCTTTTTTTTTTATTATTACTATTAAGATGGAAAAAGGTCTTCTGAGAGATCTTTAAGCGATTTAATAAGACATCGCTTATCAATCGTCTCTATTAGTCCCATATTAATGCTTAAAATAATCTTTACATCGAGAAAAAGCTCATGCGATTACTACGTGAGTATCAACGATACTGTTTAATCTTTCGCATTTCGATTTATTGCAAAATCTGCGCGAAAAGTCTTATAAAATAGAGAGTGAGTTTTCCTAAGCAAAAATTTCATTCAAATTTTTTAATTATCGTTGCTTTTGAGTATTTAATATTAGTTGTTCTTACTCAGATTAAATTACCTCGGATTAAACTCTGAATTAAGTTTTTGTGAAAGAGGAGTCGGTTTAAAGCTCACTCGACGAAGCGGAAGAAGAGAAGAGGCGGCGTCCACGTGTGTGAGTTCATGTTTTAAGAGGCCACGTATACACAAATGTCATCCTATATATAGCGGATGTTCGTCTAATCTTAGCAACCGGCCACCGGCCAGAGACATGAGCAAAAAAAGTATATACGATTCTTTCTTTTTTTATCTTGGTCCCTAGAATAAGTTCTATATCGATATCTGTAAAGTATTTTATCATTGCACCGATTAAATTGCATCAGCCGAACGTGGCTCGTATATCCACGAAGACTTAAATTATTTTTATCTGTTAAAAGATATTGTATAAAAGATTGCTTTTTTTATCTGTATAAAGTTAGTTTTAAAACATGTGTATAGGAGCACACTTTAAATATTATAAAATCCCATTAACCACACAGACTTAAGTATCAATTATTAAATTTAAAACAAGACGTGGTTTCCAAATATATTAATCTTATTTTTATATATACTTGTAATTTCTAATTGTGCGTGATACTTACATTACTTTATATAGGTATTACTTATATATGTGTATAAAATCATCGAAGAAAATCAGGTTTCTTCAGACTTTTATAGGGGAATTTGCGACACCATAATCTACTGACTATAACTCATCATAACGTGATCAAGCGACCTACCTTCTTTTCTAACCCCAGCTAAAGTGGGAAATGTAATTTCCATCGCGTGACTATCCCGAATCGTTTAATTATGCAGCCGGCGACATCGCGTATATGCTATGGCAAAACAATTGTAATAGGGTTGCAACGCGATGTTCCGAGAACGGTCGGTTATATCTGGATGATGGGTAATTGACCGTACAGTTATTAATTTACTGTAAATCACCGGAGTCACACACACGCACATACAATGACTTTATAAATATTTTTCAATCTTCGTGCAATCAAAAATTTTCTCTTGTAACAGAATTTAAAAATCGTAACAAAAATTCTTTTTTGTATGTTCTTACGTATGTTCCCGGAAATCAAATGCAAAGATGGAAATAGTACTTTAAGTTTTCTCAAAAACTAAGTATTTTTTGTCTTAATACATTAATCTTTAAAAGACAGCTTTGTTTTCGATATATCGACGCAGACACAAGTACGCAAGCATGTAATACATTGTATAATACACGTGTATATATCCTCTTTTATGCGTTTCATATTTATACGGACATCGAACCGTGGACCTACGTTGACCTACACACTGACTTTTATTCTCTAATAATAATCTCTTGTTCACAGGTTATTGTTGTATGCATGTTATGTATACGTGTGTGCATGCGTATGTGCTTTGGAATATTTATTTATTCGCGCTACTGTGTGTGCGTGACGCAGTCTTCAAGAATCGTTCCATTCTAGAACGTACTATTAGAACGGAATTAGACGTTCAATTTGCGTTATTTATTTTCGTGAATTTTTTTTCATGAATTTAGAATTAATTTTTCTTGGATAAAAGTGTGGTTCGCTGGTCACGATTAGTTTTTGAGAATTGCAACGTTAAATGCTTTATCGAGTTATACTTATAATAAAATTGACTTAAAAATTAATGAAAATCTTATTGACTCTTTATGATTTGTAAAATTCTATATTACATAGATATTAGAATATATAACATCTTATATATATTATTTAATAACTTTTCTTATTAGATGGGAAATAGTAAAGAGTATTTATAATTTGATCAAGTCATGAATTTTTATTCATCTATTTGTGCCGAGACAGCATTCCGTTTTTGTCGATCTTTTGCAAATAGCTATGCACTGTTCTTCTAGCCTGCATCAACTTGCCCGACACGATGTACTTACGTGGCCGCGAAGACAATTGGGTCGAGGATGGCGAGAAATCGTGCGTGAAAATTAGATAGCAAACGGGCGGATGATCGTGTCTCTTACACGAAGTGCGCGTTCAAGTCGACGGGACCGCTGCCAGAAACGTCACTTCTCTCGCCAGAATTGTCAGTAGGTCGAATCACTGTAGTTAGAACGTAGTTAGAGAGAGAATAGAGTTCACCAGACTTCAAAATTTTTCGGTAACGAACGAAGTTAGATAATAGGTATTATTTAAATGGGACAGCATTTATTCTAATTTCATTACACTATTTAATATATTATAATTAATATACCAACACTGTTAAATATTAAAAGATGAAATTTAAATCAATACCTTGAGTTAAATAACATTTTGTTATTTTTGACTATCATGTGTGTCGAAATTTATTATTTTAACACAAAACAAGTATTATTTTAACTTCATTGGTGTGGTTAAATTAACATTGTTTTAATTAAATCAACGCCGTATTGAATAAGAACAATGGCGACTTATAGGAATAGTTAAAAATGGCTCAAATTGTAAGTATATTTGATTAATAAGAGATAATTTTAAACAATCTGCGAATGTATGCGCGAAGAGAAATTTTCTCGTGTAAAATATTCTTATATTTTATAAAAACATAGTAGCAAAGAAGAAAATTTTGTAGAAGTGTAATTTAGGTACCTGTACAGGGAGATTTATACTTTTGGGAGATGTGAAAATTTCAAGGAAAATTTAATGAACTACTCTAAACAATACATCAAACTTTTTCTCGGATGTCAAATCAGCTGCGATAGTCAATATCTTTTCGCCTTTTATAATCGCTGATGACAAGCCCGTCGGTATTTTTTTTCAAGGAAAAGAACATTACTCTTATTTTCCGCGAACTGTGGGAGGGAGATGATCGAACGCCTTGTCGAGATGGGCATAAAATTTATTGTAATTAGCAGTTAGGCGGGGTTTAAGTGCGTACATCCGGAGAGAACACTTTGTAGGAGGTTGCTCGTGCAGCGCAATTACCTTAATTAATGTGGGCCCTAATTGTCTTTGCTCGTATTCGACGCACTCTGCGTATTGCAGCCCAGCCGGTCAGACTCTGACGAGGCTCGGGCACAGTATAGCTCGGGTTGCATTAAATAAAATTTACCGTTGCGAGAGATGTAGCTACATCGTAACGCGGAGGAATGGGAACGATGTATCTGAATGACGTTGATGCGAATTCCCGAATCTTTCGCTTCCACAAAAACAGAAACGAATATAGTCGTTCGATAATCCGGTATTTGTAAAAAATTAAATTATATTTATTAACACATACGATTGTATAACATAAAAATATTCAATATTTCAAAAGTATCTATGAATATTTTAATTTTTTTTATTGCAAACGCATATATTTTTAAATATCATTGATTTTGTTCAAATTTTTTTAAATAAAATACGTATTTATACACAGAGAAAAAGAAAATAGGTACTTGATCTGAAAATATCTTTAATTTCAACGAAATATTGAAATGAGATTATATTGCGCTAAACGAAGAAAACTTGAATGAAGTCATAATATAGTTCAACCAAGAAAAAAATGTTAAAATAAAAAGTTGAAATTCATATAAGAAGATTATAGTGATCTTGCTTGTATCTATACGAATTTCAATCTATATCTTCTTATAAAACTTTCAACTTTTTATTTCAACATTTTTTTCTTGGTTGAACTATGTAATGACTTTATTCAAACAAGTTTTCTTCAAGCAAATTTTCTTCAAGCAAGTTTAACGCGATATAATCGCATGTCAAGATTTCCACGTTGAAACTAAAAATATTTTCAAATTAAGAATATTTTTTTCTATGTGATATAAGAAAGATATGCATTTGATTAAATACGTTAAGACAAATTACGTTAAGATATAGTATGCAAGAGTTTATAAAATCAATATATATAATATACAATATACATGCGTCAAGAATGTCTGAACGAGCGAGCTAATGAAATTGATCTTTTTGAGGTAAATGGATATCGACAAAATTTTCTACTCCAGCGGTTTAGCGAAAGCGAGACTTTGCGCGGAGTTGCGAAAAGTCTCACTGGCAAAACGCGGCTCGTCCGCCGATTCGCCGGTACACATTCTCGCATAACGTGCCAATTTTCACGGGAACGTGAAATCGAGGCACGCGAATCGCATGACTCGCAGGCGTGCAAGCGAAGTCGTACGTGCAATTTGTCTCGCACACGCGCGAACTTTCGCGTGTATCACAAGATCGATGCGCGCATTATTCAAAGATCCAATTTCATGCACACCAAAATTTTTTAAACGATAAGCGGATTGAAGAAGTAAAGGGTGCTTGCACATCTTCTTGCTAAATACTGCTTTGTCTTTTTCTTCATCTCGTGCTTGTCTCAAATAATTCGAAATCATAACATTATATAGTGCTGATATAATCCAATTAAATACAATTGACACGTGAGGTGTTAAAAAGATTTCAAACTGCTTTTTCTCGCTACGTCGAGAAAAATTCTTAATTTGCAACGACGAGTAACGTTGTTAGCGAATAAATTCTCAATTTAAGGAGTAAAATTCAAAAATCAAATACTGTTTTCTCTCAGCATGAATAAGAATCAAGAAAAGAGAAAAACTGATACACTATGTTGTGTTGCGTATGTACTTTAGATTAATACAGGATATTATTTGCCCATGTACGAAACATATATGCTTTATCGCATTCAATAAATCGAGAGTCATTTCGCGAATCGAATTTCTATCGGGCGCGCGTTCTTTATTTTTCCACGGTGCCTGTATTAGTGTATTAAATGAAGATCGTGACACGAGGCAAGTGCATAAGCTGCGAAATGTCGCGTCTATTCTTTTCTCACGCGCGGCGCCGGCAGGCGTTAAAACGCGGCCGCCCGGTGAATGCATCGACTCCGCATGGTGCTGGCGAGTGTCCGCCAGGCGCTATGTTTTTAAAAATGTATGTCGCGCTTTGCTATCGTCCGTTATTCGCAACGTCGACGGAGACGGCGTCGATGAGCGCCGCGACGCCACTACAACGCGCACGCAGAGTTCCGGCACAAAGAGAGCCCGGCCGCCACAGAATGCACCGCGATAGAACCGAACACTGCGACGAGTTTCAATGCATTCCCGATGCACTTGCACTCGTCGCTTGGTGCAACCACTGACGTGTAATGCTTCCAACGAATGTATAATAGGTTTCATAAAATTAATATCGCCGAACGCGAAATCGTAGCAACAGGAAAACCGAGCTCGCTCTCTCACGAATATAAAGAACTCGCGTTTTGCGTGCAACTGATGACTGAGAGATACGTTAACATATTTTAATGATGGTCTTCAGCAAATTCGTACACACTATTTTGATGCCGTTTTGTATTGAGTTATCGATTTGTATTAACAGATAATTGCGACTTGCTTTTCGCTATTTTAAGATTTTATTTTTGCTTATTTCTAAATGGACATTTCTGGGCAGAACTATTCGCGTGTCTTATCTTTTAACAACTTATTACGGACACTTGGACGATATTATTTTTTATTCATTTTATTGCTTTCATTCCATTGCATCGCACGCGCGCAATTGTAAAATTGAATATTCAGGCCGATTTGGATCGATACTTTGTGCGGGCATTAAAACGTAACAGATTCTTTCGATACTGAGTTACGGAGACGTCGCACATTTCTGTGAGAATGACATCTTGATTAGATATAATCATGCGAAAATAGACTCGCGCAAGGAAGACTCCGATCGCGTAATTTCATATTGAATGACCGATTACGTGAGCTATTCTATAATTACAGACGAACGATAAATGAAACGCCTTCCAAAACGCCACGTAACATTCTTACGTCACGCGTGTTTTTAATTCCATTAATTAGAATAATAGCTTAGATACCGCGTATTTATGAAGATATGAAAAACCAGAGATGCGTTTGCTGCGCGCAAAAATATTTTTAAGTTAATTTCTTTATTATATTTTACATATTATTTGATTTATGCCAGTTATCCCTGTGGTAACTTTTCTGACACCTCTTGCTGAAAACTCTTCAAGCCAAAAGGATCGATAGGCCGTGCTTTCGCAGTCTCTATGCGTACTGAACATCGAGATCAAGCCAGCTTTTGCCCTTTTGCTCTACGCGAGGTTTCTGTCCTCGCTGAGCTGGCCTTAGGACAAGTTTTTTCTTTTTTTAATGAAAATTTAGTTTTGTCATTGATACTATTATAGGTCAAAGTGCGAAAAGACATGTACCTAATATTTCTTTTCAATCGCTAATAAAACTATTGACACATTAATTAAAGATAATTTAGACACGTTAATCTCAAGACGTGATGAACACTTTGAAAAAGTAACATTTCTTTAAAGGAATTTTTTGCATAATAATTTGCATTACCTCGGTTGATAACGTTTTGATCGCGATTTACATTTTATGTAACTTTGTTCCCTCTGTGCGTCGATCGAGCACTTTCCGAGAATATCTGCGAATCGCACGAAGTTTCCTGAATAATTTAACTTCTAGCAGCCAGGTATTTCTGGCTTCGGTTTTCTGTGTGCATGCATAAGTTCGTGCGCCGAAGCTCGTATATGTACGCGATTCGAGCGGTTTCACATATATTCTTGTTGTATCGACGAATTTTTCGTTAAGCTGATTTTTGCAAGCCGTAATTTTTCGCATCCCGCATTCTCAACGTCAGATGGATATCGAGCGCGTGAAAAATTCGCAAATCTTCAGCAACAAAATTGGAATATCTTTCTATAGCGAATGTCGAGTCGTGAAGTTGAACATAAAAAATTTGTATAACAAAAATAGTGCGGCGGTAATAAAAAAGATTATTTTGTTAAGATATTTACTATATCGAGAGACAGTTTCGAAAAAATTCAAGTTTAGTTAATATTTAGCGAATATTATTAATAATTGAATAATACATACACGCGTGCTATTAATAAAGACCGTTGTCTAACGCTTAAATATTATGTAATATGCAAAATTTTAGACAACGATTTTGGTCATGTGCGTGTTTATTTTTGGTCTTTTTGTCTTGAGGGCATGTATGTGCAAGATCTCAGCTATGCGTTCCACAAGGAATGTCGTATATCTGCAATCATCGATTTCAAGAGAGGGTCCATGGATGTCCACAGACAGTGGATGTCGCGATACCTCTTGCTCTCTCTCTCTCTCTGTCCCTCTCTTCTTCTCTTTCTCTCCCTCTCCTCGTGCAAATCGGTTTATTTTCCATCGGGCGACTGTAAGCGTCGTATATTTTCGTACACGGAAACTAATGATCGTAATCAAAACGACAAGCACTGGTGATTAGACGCGGTTACGCAATAGCCACGAATATAATAGACACCACGTCGTGTAATAAGCCTTGATTACGCCGTTTCCTTCGCCGTCGCGTATACATACTGCCGAGTTCGTGCGCGATCTCGATGGGAATCGTTACACATATGTACGAAAACAGAGATAATGCGCGAGAGGCACACAGCGTCGTGTTGTATCTCCAAGTTTTCCATTCCGGATGCGGGCGAATCGGCGGTTTCGAGCGATTGAACAGTGCGCGCAAACATCAAGGGGTTTTAGTCGTCAGGGTTTTGCTATCTCCGTTAATAGATATGCTCCGAGCGAGCAACGTTGTAAGTATAACGTTAATTCGGTGGAATACACTATTGCACCCTAAATGCCCACCTTCTCTCCGTATCCGTTGAAAATGTATTATGTAATGCGCTACGTCAATCGGCGCGCTGCTTTTCGCTGTAGCTCGGAGCTTCACGTTGTTTCCAGGAAACATACTCCTGAATATTGGATGACCGCTGGAAAAAAGTGTCACAATCATTTTGCCGATGGTTGATCAAACATCCGCTTGGACAAATACATATGTAGCAAGTATTAGCCTGCTGGTACATATATCGTGCTGACATATACGAATTTGCTATTATTTATACAGCAGCCATTATTTTTGCCATAGTTATATAAAACAGTTTTTTTACCTCTCTATTTTCGACGTTTTATATAGCAGTAAAGTATGGGTAAAAGTTATTCTATCGATTATAAATATATGTATGATGAAATATATATATATATTTGTATATTTGCACTAGATATATGTATTAATTTAATTTCTTTTCTGACTGTGAGAGGTCTTATTACTGCCGATAGGCACATGGAGACAAGAAATATCGACGTAGCGCTTCTTTTGATCAAGTAAAAAGATGATCTGTGACAAACACTCGTTTTAATTATGCAATCTCCTTTTAATCAGTTGCATAATTTTTAATAATTGTCTTTTTTTAATCACGATTCTTCAAGCGTAGCTTCAAAGTTCAAAGTTCTCACAATAAGTTTACCTCCGTCGAAGCTGCGATACGAGATCAAATGCTATCCTATGATTGTAGCTATCGCTCGATTAGTACATCACGATCGATACGGATACCGCGGATACTTTAGCAAATAACACTCGACAATTCTTCCGATACCTCAGTCTTGTGATTCAATTGGCAAATAGTCATTGTCACCGTTTGTTAATATGACAAACTGCGGTTGAGTTCGCCCGATGCCTCTCGACGCACCTTTCCCGGATGAAAGAATGGAAACGCGTAAGACCACGGGTGGCGCGTTGCACGAAAGCAAAGAGAGAGAACCTAACGGGGCGGCGGAGGGGCCCTCTTCCTCGGGATTAACCTTGGACTTGACTCGAAGGAATGCGCCGTGCAGTGACCTCCGCTCGCACGCTCGCTCGCTCCCTCGTTCCCTCGCTTGTTCACTAACTCACTCGCTCGCTAACTCACGGCACTCATCTCTCGCTCACCTTCCTTCCTTCCCTCCGTCGGCCCATTTCGTTTCACCGTAGGCGCTGCAGCTTGCCGGCCGGTGCATTCTTTCGCAGCCAGCACTCGCAGCCTCCCGAGCGGTTTCGGTGCCGTCGCCGAAAAATCTTGGGACGGAAGTTGGAGAGGCAATCGATCTCTTTCAGATGCTGGTATACTGGGCACCCCTATAAATGGCTATAGATAATAGGAGAGCTATCCCGTTGCAATCTGTAGGATTTATCTCCAATACCACCATCACGCGAACTATATAATCTGTGAAACGCAATTCACATATATGTTGATAGAAAATAAAGATTACACTATTCGACTGGAAATTGCGATATATTCTCTTGAAAACAAGTCGAAATAAACACATTTGATAACTTTGTATCATCGCATGAAAGGCCACACGCCCGCGCCGTAGCAAACTTTATTGATATCATTTACCCAGATATTTTCTGGAGAATCGAATTTTTATCAGCATTTTACAAAAGATGTGGCTTAATGAAGATTATTGAATATTGCTTGAGTAGGATCTTATTTAATTTTTATATTAATTTCCATGTAGATTTAGATTATATACAATAAAATTATATATTGTATATATAGTTTTTAGGTTTTAATTTTTTTAATTTATACATGCATTTAATTTCCAAGAAAATAAAGCATTTATAAAAGTAACGAGCTTCTTATAAACATTTAAATTGAAGATAGAAAAAAAGTGAAGAGTTTGTGATTATCTTGCGAATTAAATATATTGTTAAATGTACATTTATGCATTGCGCATGTTATGTAAAAATTTTTATTTGACAGTATATGATTTGAAAATAAATTTCTTTGGAAGGACGGCAGAGCGTGATTGTAAGAGTCTTTAACGAGCCGTAAATCTTCATTAGCAATCGCAGCCTCAAGTTTACGTAGTGTGATAAACGATATGATCGTCTCCTATGATCCAGTGGAACATCCGATCGGATTTTATGAGCTCCAGACGCGATTTTATGGAACTGGGCGAAGACGTGATAAAAATTCGATAGATTATGCTCGTGTGATTTTGCCGGCGTTTCAGAATCGGTTACGATTCGTCTCCTGGGTGGTAACCGTCATCGGAGTCAGGTGGGCGTTTAAAAAGAATGCCTTGTAAATTTTTAGTGTCTGATCTTACTTTATCGCGAACGACAAAGGAGCGCGAACGCAATCGGCTTCCTCGCGGCTTACCGGTTCTCGATCACATTTAAAATCGCCAGTATCTGTCGAGGTTGACAGAGGGAATACACGCATAAAAACACATGCACATGCCTGCGGCGGGAGGCCAGCAACGATTATTATCAATATTTATTGGCTCTTTGCCTCGATAGAGTCATCGTTCTATAAATACGTCGCAACAAAAGTGAATATATGTGCGGCGCCTACACTGTATTCGTCGTAACTTAATTGTAAAATCATCAGGTTACCTGATGTTTAATCTGAAATACCCTGTTACATTGTAAAAAGTTATTTATACTTTATGGAATCTTTCGTCACTTTTTTCTTTTTGTGAGATTTTAAATCAAGTCTAATTTTTTATTTGTTTTATTAAAATTTATAAAGAACTTAATACGTTATTAATATCCAAAGAATATTCCACGCTAAAAAATACTAACAAAAATACTACAAAAGTATTGAGAATAATATTATTTTCGATATCGAATTTGTCAATTTTTTCTGCAATAAAGTTTTTAGAGGTTTTTCCAGAGATATCTTACAAATAAATCTCATAAAAAAAGTAAAATGTAAATAAAAAACTAGAATATTATTCGTAAATTATATTGTAGCAAGTAACAGGTTAAAATATTTTTTAGTTGATTTAACAAATTTAAATCTTTAACATTTAATTGCGTGAAAAAATTTAATATTAAATGTTAAAAGAGTTTACTAGTGAAGTGTTTATTTCGTATATTTTTGGAATATTGCTCAAGATGTGCATTCTACATGTAGGGGAGACCGGGGCTAAACAGTCCGTTTTTTTTCGGTGCCGATTTTTAACAACAAAATAAATAATTGTAGTTAAATGTGGTATACCACTGTAAAGAGTGAACCTTTAGCTACAAAATGTATATAGGAAATTTTTGTCTATGTCGCTTTGTTTAACCGGTATAGAGCAAAAACGACAACGGTGGAAAAATTGAAATCTCAAAAATGCCGGGGTATAACAGTCTGCACTGCATTTTCGATACATATACGTACATCTAATCCTAAAAAATAATAGGATACATTTTAATAATTGTTTTTTAAGAGAAAAATATAAAAATTTATTTAAAATTTTTATGCGAAACATTATTAAAAAATAGTTACGAGGGTTCCTCTTTCCGCAGAAGTCACTCGCCCGACTTGTTTCACTCCTCGACGTCCGATGACTCTATTCGGTGTCTGAACGGTTGTAATTCCCGTCTCATCCATATTCCATATGCAGTGACCCCGAAAATGTCTTGGAAATGCACCCGGACTGCTTACTGACCGATTAGCCCCAAACACAAGTTTCAGGTTTGATCGCCCACGAAATATTAGACATCAACGATAATGAAAAAACTACACTGGATTCGTGTTCAGCATGCATTACTCTTTATAATCACGTACCGCGAGATTTGGAGAGCAAATATTATTGCAGATATTACAATATTTCCACGCGCAGAAAATGTAACTTTCACCTTCCGAAAACACGTTTGCCCTCGTAAAAATCATAACACGGCAGGTAACCTGCCGAAACTCCGTTGGTCACATGGGTACTATAAGCAGCGTTTACAATGTTAATAGCGAGTTCGCACAATATACAGGTTCCGAGATATTTGATTAGACGTATTTACCCCGTAGACGTTTTAGCCCCGGTCTCCCCTAATCTTAGATTTCGATATATTCATTGTTTCTCAGACAAATACAAAACTTGGAGTGGTGGTTGCCTCTATTCAATCTTTGTTTCGCCGCGTAATCGCAAAGTATGCAAGTTATTCAGGTATAACAAGCCGTAGCCGATAAAATGTTGATTAATCTTCAATAATAATAGATCAGAGGCATACGCGATATACTAAGGTCATCGCGATGACTGGTGCCGACACTCGTCGGACTATTACGGCCTTCGTCTGAAAATAGACTGTAGTGACTTTGTGATTATGGTATACATACGCGTGTAGACTCGATCCGAATGCTGAACAAAAGGAGCGCAATGACGACGATCGATAGATCGTCAAAGTGATATGTCGACTAATATCAAGTAATCGATAAGAACATCTTGATTGTGATCTTTTAAACATGCTCGTGGCTTATATCGATCGAATGTTTTTTTTTTTAGAATTATCTGCTGTTATATACAAGTGCACGTATATATCGCAGATAAGTTTAATCGGTATTAAAAAAAAAACAGCATAATTCATTTTCCGCATAAACGTGAGCCACACAGATTCAATGTATAGAGTCACTATGATTTTCCGATGTCTAAGTGAAACGAAACAGGTTTTCTCAACGATTAAGGAATAGCTTCTTCGGTCAATCTAGAGTCAATCTTTTCTTGATATAACGTGTTTGAAAATAGAGAATCTTTATATGACGCAGCTACTGATCTGTCAGATCCAATCGGTCCAATTAATGGATTTTTATTTTTCTTTATTCAAATTTAATTGTTATTTTTTTGCGCGAGAGTTTTGAATATTTTTAAAAGAATATAAAAATATAAAAAGTTTTTTTATATAAATTTGAAACAATATTGAATATTAAATATTTGGTCGTTTGGAAGAGATTGAGCTGTCAAAAGATTGCTTCGACGAAATTGTATTTACGAAAATGGATAATTCCAGGACATTACACTGAGAGAAAAAATTTTTTAACGAAGTAAATACATTTAGAAACCACCTAATGAATATTTTTTTGGATCAAAATATTTTTTTCTCAGTGTACTAATTAAAAAAAAAGATTTATTTTAACAGTCAATAAATCTAGTCAACAAATGTGACTTGAGATAGTATAGTGCGTTCGATGAAGCAAAAGGAAAAGGACTTTGCTTTGACGCATCATTTGCATTGACGACTTCACATGGTTAAGTTATTGAAATTCTCTCTGAATTATTCAAAACAATTTTTTTGATAATCGATCGATCAATAATCAGGGCTACCTGATAAAGGCCGGATTGCAGTCTTAAATCGCGATGATAAGGCCGCCGTTTATTGGCTCGCTCGTCGTCGTTCGAAACCTGAGAATGACGCGACGTCATCTCGGGTTTGTGGTAGGCGAGACGTTTTGGATGAAACGTACGAAAAGGTGGTAGTGGTGTGTGCCTTATCTAATCGCGAAGCAGCTCGACTTGCGACTAGCGCAAGATTAACGCGGTGCACGGCAGACAATGCATCTCATAATCGTTTTTCCTTTTGCACCGGAGGGCGCTTTGTAAAATACCTATGTTCGAATAAAAATTAAATTTAATGATCAATTTTGTACGAGTGAAAAATATAAATTAAGAAGATACAGAGCTATACTGTCATGTTAGAATCATTTTTGCTTAAATACGAAGGAAAGAATTAGCACTTTAATATAAATGAATTTATTACGAATTTATGCATTTTCCGCGAATTTACTTTATTTTATGCACCGCATAAGAATAATTAAAATTTAATTATCAGTTTTAAGTGTATTATATTTGTTTGAAATAGAATTTCGAGGATTTTAATTAGAAAGCTTTCTATTGAATTTTTTTTCTGTAGATTTTGTTTATAAATTTTCATTCTAAATGTAAAGAATAATATACGAGAAAACTGTAATTATAGATATGTAATATATTACAGAAAAACTGTATTTTATTAAACTATAAATAAAAAATTAAAAATCTTATGTCTACGGAAACGTCCCTTTATCCATTTCAAGATTAAAATTTAAAACTTACTTGGTTTTATAATATTTGCACAAAAAGATTGGAATTTCACGCTTGGTAATATCTTAGACGCACGTACAACCAAAGATCCAGCCTCGATTCTTATCGAATACAAATACTATTGTATCGAGATCCGACTTTTTATTCGATTATCTGTGTACACGTGCATGGAAAGGAAAGATCAAATAAAAATCGTATAAAATTATAGGAATTTACGGCCGAAGATAAGCCGATCGGTCATAATAGGAGTATGTGACGCGATAGATAGTATTATCAATCGTGATATAATGGTTCACGATAGTTTGCCTCCAGCCCGGGGCATCTCTTTCCGCGTCTCGGATAAACTGACGTCAATCGACAGCCGCCATTATGTATTCACGCAGCAGGCTTCTCGCGCGAACATTGCAACATTTATTTGCAAATTAGTGCAGATTGCATTTGAAGGAGCAATGAGCTAAAAATACACCCCTCCCCTCCCCCCGCGCCACCCCTTCCCCATTGTTCTCTGTGTAATGTAACCGTCGCGGTCGGTTTTGTAAAACGCTTGTAATTTGTTTCAGAAGACGTGGGCTATAGAAGTGTCGAGATCACGTCCGCTTTCACGCATCTGCCGCAGAAGGGTGAGCATCTTCGCTATTTATATCCATAAAAATCGTTCTCTCTAAACGAGTTATTAATTATTTATACATATTTAAATGCCACGCAGTCTCTATAATTCAAACTGATTAATGTCAGGTGACCGAAAGACCTCGGATCCCACGTACGTGTACGTGTGACACGAGAGATCATAATTTAGGGGAAAAAAGATACTATCTGGATATTTTTTTATTCCCTCTCTGTTTTTATTCTATATTGAATTTATATGATTTTTACTGTGCAAGCCGAAAATAGATGTAATAATTTGTAACTTGTCAAAATGCACACGCATACATATATGTGCAGTGGCAGCTGACAGTTGATTTATAATTTACAATTTTACAATTAATTTTTTTTTTTTTTCGAATGAATCTAAAATTCGGATAGCACAAGTTCAAATTTTGTTGTGGATTTGAATTATAGAAGTTGCACTTTTTTTAAACACACGCAGTACATTTGGAAAATATGGTCTAGGTCGACAAATACATACCTATTATTCCGATCGCTGCTTAATTCTATTATCAACGAATTTGTTCTATTAACAACCCTATTAATAATTCATATATTTCGGAAACGCTATACTAAAATTCGAAGCGGACTGTCCGTTCGTAAGTTTAATTTATTCCCGAACACATCTGCAATTCTGAATTTATAGCCGTTCTGAAAGAGATGGTACTTACATATGACGCAGCCATGAACAAAAAAAAAGAAGAAGAAATGGCGAGAAGAGATTTTGGGAACACAAGTGTTATTTTCAAGTCGTAATAACTGGTATAACTGGTATAACCGGTATAACCCATATAACCCATAATCGATGTGAAAGGCGGAGTAGCGGAATATTATTGTCAAACTGTTTGCGCATCTATAAATTTTTAGTTTGCCGAATCAACCCTCAACCTTGCCATTCGATCAACGTCATCATTTCCGTGAACACAATGACCAATTTTTTGATCTTCTATATTTGGTAACTAAAACTTCTCAATAATATACCTCTCTTTCTTTTGCATATATGTAGATAATCTCTAAGTTATTTATAATTGCTGTCTCATAATACATATTTTATAAATGTATATAATACTATACATACAAAAAATATATGTATATGTATACATATGGAGGGGTAAAAACCACAGTGGTGTAAGTCAAATTTTTAAAAATATTTTTTCGTGTGCATAGATGCAATTTATATATTGTATAGATTGCATCTATGCACGCGAGAAAAAATTTAAAAAAATTTGACTTACACCACTATGACTTTTACCCCTCCATATAGTATGCAAGTGTACATATTATAAATTATTGGCTGTTACGAATTACTTGCTCAATAAATTGTACCGTGCTTTTCTAAAGGATATCTATAGAATTGCAAAAAATTGTTCTTTTGGTTAATTGTTATACATTTTATCATCAATTATATTATTGGTTCTATTTTATGTTCTATACGATTAAAAGATGCGAGTTTCCAAAATTAAATAATACATAATATACGTATAATATCTAGATAGAATTGCAGATAAAAAACTTAATCTACATAGCGATATTGTACATATATACGACGTAGCATAATCACGAATATATTCCAAGAATCATGTATCTCGTTATGTAATTAAAAACAAAAATTTTCGGGAAAAAGGTTTAATACGACGCGCGATTAAGATTTAAGAATAACTTTTTTTCGTACATCAATAATAATTATCTGTGTATCTAAGTTCGTCGAAGCTTGAGATGTTGCATTTCACACTATCAGCCATAATTTTTTCAATTATTTCACGTAATATATATTGTAAATAACTTCCATTTCGTGGTCTTTGTTCTTGGTCACTCTTAAACGAACAAAATGCAAAAGCATATTTTTCGTTGTCTCCGTCATTAATCCGCATTTGATCTTTGACATATAAAGTTGAGTCATATATATGTATGTAAAATTCATATGTATGTAATATATACATATAATATGTATAACACATACACATATTCCGTGCATAATATCAAATCTTGTTTATATATTATTTTAAAATATCTTTTATGAGACTATTAATCTTGATTTTCTAATATATACTGCTATTTACATACTTCTTCCAAACAAATTAAATTGCGAATAAAAACTCTTTTTATTCGCTCTCGCTAAATTAATGCTTGTTTCAATTATATTGACAAAGTTCTCTTCAATCTTCATCTTTATAATTAGCTTTGTCATATTATTGTTAGGAAATACGCGATAGCATTTGTTAGATTGACCTGTCACGGCGTAAAAGAGGTTTCGATAATAAGAATTATAAATAATGTTTTGAACACTAAATAGTATTTTGAATGACAAATTCATGTTGATTTCAAGAAGATATTTATCTTTCGTACAAAAGTTTTATTGAAAAGAGTGGCATAGGCAATTGTATTAACTCGATAAACACTCTTGGAGGAAGTAGAAATAGATTCTTGAATAAATATCAAGTATCTACATATTCCATCTATTAATCTTTAACCTTTAGCTTTTAACTCTTTTAGACTTTAGCTTGCATTATAGGTATAGCCTTTGTCCGAAAAGTAAAAACAGGAAGAAATTTATTTACTTAATATTGTGTTATTTAAGATAAAATAATAGATAAAATATTAGATAACTTAGACAAAGAGGGGAAGAAATTTGCAAACTTTCTCGACGGTCGTATCATTAGAACACGAGTAGAAATTGAATGAGAAGTCGGAGAACGGCATAACTCGGTCCCCAGATGAGCCCAAAAATACGGAAGCTCAAAAATGTAACCAAAAAATCTTATTCATTATCACTCACGTCGCCGATCGCGCTCGCTCAGCGGCAAGCTACAGTGTAACGTGTTGCCAAATACGAATGTACTTGACAGAATTTATTTTCTATTTTGGGTTTAATTTACCGCTGCTCGCGACAGATTTCCTCACTGCTCGCGTCGATGTAGAGCCAAATGGAGGCTCGGAGAGCACGTGAACGAGCAACCAAGAGAGCGAGTCACTCATGATTGGCCAATATCCGCGGTTCCCCGCTTCGATGCGCCTCGCCGCGTCGCGCTGCTCCGCACCATCTCCCATCGCGAATGATGAGGAATTATCAGAGCCGCTTGTGGTCGCGATCGTTCAGTCGCGATCCGTCTACCGAGCGGGCAATTTTACGTTCTTTCCGCTCGGTATTATACCCTTCCGCTCTCTACGTGTCGCGCTCTTTCCCTCTCGCTCCCCCTCCCCCCTCCCTCCTTCCCTCTCTCTTTGTCTCACCTCATCTTCGCTCCCCGGCTCGCGTAATCGCTTCCAGCGCGAAGCTAAATTTAGCGCTGACCGTTGCTTTTGCCGAGCCGAGCGACGTATATAAAGCTCCTCCTCTCCTCCTCGTCGCTCCGCCGTCGTTTCCTGCACGCGCGCTCGCTCGCTCGCTCGCTCGCTCGCTCGCGCGCGCGTTCACGCAGCCGCGGGATCGCGAGAAAACGCCGTGTCAGATCGCCAGACCGCGGTCGCGACACAGATATCCCACCTGTGAAGCTCCGACGTGGATTTCAACGGGAATCACGAGGGGAGCACTCCGGAATGAAGACTCACATCGACGCGGGCGACGATAATAAAACGCGACGGGACGATAATTTAAGATTAGGAGTGCGTCGCGAAGAATGGTTGAAGTGGGTGAACTTGTAGCTTTCAGCACGATAACTTAGGATTTGTGAATGACGCCTTGGTTTTACTGACACTTGGGACCTCGGGATTTCGCAATTCATTCACGAGAGAAAACTTTCTAGCGAAACCCTCGTCCCTTTGTGCGGCACAATTACGAACACATCGCGGCGACGTAGTGCTTGACAGGAGTTTGAACTTGGATCTTCGGCGATAAAGGGTGCCCGCGAACGGAGTGGTCGCAGGTGGTTTTCTTCGAGGGGGTCCTTCCACCTCGGATCGAGGTCTCTCGAGTCTTCCGAAAGCGAGCCTTTAAAACCTGTATCCGGACGTTTGCGACGGGGACGTGAGAGTCCGAAGGAGCGCGCGACCGCAGGCGCGAAAGGAGAAAAAAAAGTGAGGGAATCGCGCAAATCGAGCGAGCGATAAGTGGCCGCTCGTAGCGGCGCGTACGCGTGCGTTTGCGCGTAATAAATGCTAAAAATAGCCGCGCTATCGCGCCGCGAGCGAGTATCGCGGCGATAAACATCGCGCCACGGCGACACGCGCCATCGCGCTCCGAATTCCACGAGTTTCTCCTCCCGATGTCGTCGTAGGATATCGCGAGGGGGGTGGAAACGGGAGGGAGAACGCAACACGTGCCCCCCTTTCGAACGTCGCTCGAGCCGGACGCGATGAGTGAGGGCCCGAGGAGAGAGAAGGGGCCACGTTCTCGCGAGACGCGTCTTCTCACGGCTTCTCCGCTGATGGGCCATCCCGAAATTAACTTGCCGAATACCCGGAAAAAGAAATAGAAAACAGCGAGGCACACACGCGAGGTGTAATCGTGTAATCGCGCGTTTCCGAGAAACTTGGACGTGTCGTTTGAAAACGAATGACTCGAAAACGAGAGGTACAAAAAACTCCGACTTCTCCCAAGATTGATGCGCGAGGATCTCCGTTTTCCTCAATATTTCTTCACCTGGACAGTGTTTTGCGATAAAATGATAAGTTACGGATATTGTAGGCGACTTCTTTCGATTATTTGCACGTTCGACTAGAGTTGCAAGCTGTCGTGATATTGTGGCATGTGTTCAATCTAGTATTGATAAAAACGATCGAATCCAACACTTGGGCGACAGGAAGTGAATTTTTTTCATTGTATTATGTGTTATCGAAAAAGATAATAATTATCGTTAGTGAGAGATTGGAAGTGATTTTTCAGCGACGGTATAACAGAAGGAATGCGACGAGAGAGAGAGAGAGAGAGTGCTTTGAAGCGAGATTGAGTTGAATACCAGTTGTTACGACTTCTAATCTCGATTGATCGCAACCGAATGCCTTCTTTCCCACGCAAATTATAGTCGCGTATTTCGATCCGTAAATAAAGTATAGTCGGCGCGCGGTGCTTATCTCGCATCATCGAAATCACTATGAAAATTCAGTTCGTGATTAATTTGAGCAAAAAAATCAATTTGTTGTCGATTTGATCGTATCGGTGGGAAGGATCGATAAAAGACCGAGGGGTAGCATATACAAAGAACGAACTATGAGGGTTTACGTGCAGCGGGCGAACGCGTTCGATCGATATCCGCGCGCGGAAAGCTCGAGCGTAAAGATCATCGGTGCGCATCACCATCACGGAACGATTGTCCACCACCAGCACGGTGGTGGCGGCGGTGGCACTCACCGAGGCATGTTATCGGACGTGTATTGTTGTTGTTACATGTGCATAGAGATGGCCAGAGACACGCCAGGCTCTCCGATGCCGCGACCGCGGGATTTGGGCGCCGGTGGCGGAGGAGGCGCGGCCACGGCCACCTTGACTTCCGGCGCTTATCACGCTGCGGCCGCCGATACCGCCAACATGCACGGCCACGCGCTGCAGCAGAAGATACTCGAGGTAACGTACGACCGATTTGCATTTATGCAAAATGCGCGTATAATAGGTACCTATATCGATTTAATATCGATCCGTCGACGTTCCTCGACGTAAACGTCGGATTCCTCGAGACTTTCGTGGAACCTGTTGTGAAACGGAGACAAGATGACGTTCGTAAAATGAACAATTTGACAATCAGTAGAGTACTGCACGTCGCGTCGAAACGAGAGGAAAAGAGCTGGAACATTTGTTAGAACTAAGACGTTTTATTAACTAGCACTAGCTGGTATCGTATAGCATATCGCTCGTATGTTCCGTGCCTTTTTCGCGAGCATTGTTGAAATGAATTACAGCGATGGATGTATAACTATTGCAGAAATTTACTCGGAATACATAGGCGAAGTTTAGATTACCGCGGCCGAGTTCAGTTTCGATTGAATTCGATCGATCGTGCACGCTTTAGTTACATCGCAATTAAGTTCAAGGACGTCGATATTTCCGCGAAGGCCAGGTTTAATGCTGCAGAGAATCCGCCGGAAGGTAAATATATCCCATGTATGTGATATTCCGCAACTGCAGTATTCTGTTGTAATCAGGTGGCAGCCTGAAAATCAAAACGAACAGCTCTCTTATAAATATTAAGGTAAAATAAGATAAAATAAGAATAAACATTGCATAGGTAGCGTTGAATTACTTTAACATTAGCTAAATATATACTTAGTTTTAACGTTTTAATGCTGGCACACATTTATTTCCTTTCAACGAAATCGTCACGATCTTTTACTATTTCATTCGTGCAAAATAAACACTTACCTAAAAGAGTTTTTTCGAGTTTTGGATATCATTTCTCTCACTAATTTCTTGATAAGCAAGCATGATGAAAACACATTTTACTTCATCGATCAGATCGATAGAAATAGCACGGCTTCTCTCTCTCGAATCTCCCTCTCTCTCTCTTCGTAGTAAAAAATAAGGCATTAAAATGCTATAACACCATATTTTTTATACATATTTTAACAATTTATTTTAGTGCTAAATTTTATAATGAATTTGGAGTTAAGATTTTTTTTCCTTGATGAAAGTTATCAAAAAGAAGTCTACCATTCGATTAATTTAATAATAATTAATTCGAATAATAGATAATTACCTCTGTGAAGTCTTTCTTGTGTAATTTTTTTTTTTTTTTCAAGAAATTTGTTATTAAAATTTCGTGGGCCAGTGGACACTGCGTATGACCTCAATTTCTGTTACGCATGTCTGATATTTCGCGATCGTCTCCGACGGAAATCTCTAAACGCGAGAATCTTGGGGGTGCTAACTTCACAAAATGAAATCACTAAATCAGCGATAACAATAAAAGTATTAAAAATATTTAATTTTGCCATTAGGATTTCTTTTAGAACTCTTGAGGTGCTACCCAGAACTCTTAACAGAACTCCCAGAACTTAAAAAAAAAATTTTTTTACTTTACTCAAAAATCGAATATATCGAGAATTTTTGTATATAAGTCTCAGAGCTTCGGGCATTAACAGTTATTGACAGAACTCGAAAGGTGCTACACAGAACTCATAGCAGAACTCCCAGAACTTTAAAAAAATTATTTGATCAAACGAAAAATCGCGAGAACTTTTTATATATCGGTCGTAGCGCTTCGAGCCTTAATAGTTTTTGGTAGAACTCGTGAGGTGCTACCCAGAACTCTTATAAAATTGCCCGGTTTGCTAAACAAAAATTTTATCCCGCGGAACTTAGAAATGTTTCGACCCGACATGTGAAAAATTGCGAGAACTTTTTATATATCGGTCGTAGCGCTTCGAGCCTTAATAGTTTTTGGTAGAACTCGTGAGGTGCTACCCAGAACTCTTATAAAATTGCCCGGTTTGCTAAACAAAAATTTTATCCCGCGGAACTTAGAAATTTTTCGACCCGACATGTGAAAAATCGCGAGAACTTTTTATATATCGGTCGTAGCGCTTCGAGCCTTAATAGTTTTTGGTAGAACTCGTGAGGTGCTACCCAGAACTCTCATAAAATTGCCCGGTTTGCTAAACAAAAATTTTATCCCGCGGAACTTAGAAATTTTTTCGACCCGACATGTGAAAAATCGCGAGAACTTTTTATATATCGGTCGTAGCGCTTCGAGCCTTAATAGTTTTTGGTAGAACTCGTGAGGTGCTACCCAGAACTCTCATAAAATTGCCCGGTTTGCTAAACAAAAATTTTATCCCGCGGAACTTAGAAATTTTTCGACCCGACATGTGAAAAATCGCGAGAACTTTTTATATATCGGTCGACATGTCGGGTCGAAAAATTTCTAAGTTCCGCGGGATAAAATTTTTGTTTAGCAAACCGGGCAATTTTATGAGAGTTCTGGGTAGCACCTCACGAGTTCTACCAAAAACTATTAAGGCTCGAAGCGCTACGACCGATATATAAAAAGTTCTCGCGATTTTTCACATGTCGGGTCGAAAAATTTCTAAGTTCCGCGGGATAAATTTTTGTTTAGCAAACCGGGCAATTTTATGAGAGTTCTGGGTAGCACCTCACGAGTTCTACCAAAAACTATTAAGGCTCGAAGCGCTACGACCGATATATAAAAAGTTCTCGCGATTTTTCGTTTGATCAAATAATTTTTTTAAAGTTCTGGGAGTTCTGCTATGAGTTCTGTGTAGCACCTTTCGAGTTCTGTCAATAACTGTTAATGCCCGAAGCTCTGAGACTTATATACAAAAAATTCTCGATATATTCGATTTTTGAGTAAAGTAAAAAATTTTTTTTTTAAGTTCTGGGAGTTCTGTTAAGAGTTCTGGGTAGCACCTCAAGAGTTCTAAAAGAAATCCTAATGGCAAAATTAAATATTTTTAATACTTTTATTGTTATCGCTGATTTAGTGATTTCATTTTGTGAAGTTAGCACCCCCAAGATTCATCAACGGTTTTTTTAGCTTTATTCGCCAGAACTATTTCTAAAATTAATAAGGAACTCTAGAACTCTTCGGGGTGCATTCAGAACTTGAAAAAAAAAATGGTTTTTTGAAAGATGAGGTGCTAACTTCACAGAGGTTAGATAATTAATTTGAGTCTTTCTTGTGTAATTTTTTTTTTTTTTTCAAGAAATTTGTTATTAAAATTTCGTGGGCCAGTGGACACTGCGTATGACCTCAATTTCTGTTACGCATGTCTGATATTTCGCGATCGTCTCCGACGGAAATCTCTAAACGCAAGAACCTGCCGCTGCATTAATGCATCCATTCGGCGAATAGAATTCGATTGCCCACGCGCCATTTGAACGGCTCGATTACTTTATCGCGAGTATTTCCGCGATAGAATTCACAATAGTATTGATATGCGGCGACGCAAATTAATCTAATGCGCCATTTGCGCCTCGCATCGCGCGCGCCATTGTTCCATTATTGACGATTATAAATAGTGTTGGCGATATCGATTTTAATAATATTTGTGTATGGTCGGATTTAAATGTTTCTATGACATATCTAAATTTAAAATGAATCAGCTATTGTATTATAATTAATGCCTAACTGGAACCCGGAAGATTTTATAATTAAAAGTGTATTTATGTTACTATAAATCTGCATGTATTTGGCATATAATTTTCTTGTTTTTTATGTATATTATTACTCTGTAAGTGTTATGTATATTCTATATATATGAAAAAAGAATACAGTTATAATTTTATTACTTGCTTGAAAGTCCAGATTACAACTCTCGGATTAAACTGCATCTAAAAATCAGTTTTAATTATCCTAAAAGGCTAAAAAATGTAAAACTTAAAGAAAATTGCGCGATTTTTTTCGAAAAACAGATTATATCAATATAAATCAGTATTTATATCTGCAAACGATCGCTTTTTTGCACTGCTGCTAGAATCTCCAAAGTTTTTACCAAGTTTTGCACGTTAGAAACGCATCAGATATATTATTAACTCGATGTTTTATTGTATTAATTATCTGCTTTTACAAAACTCTTGTCATGAAATAGAAACAAAAAATGCAAATACTACGATGTTTGTATTCATATTATATGATTTTATTAAAATTACATACTATTCGTGGACAGTACACGAAAGATAGGCATATACAAAATGTCTTTTACACACATTCTACATATATCACTTTTTATATTTACAGATACGTTGTACATTTAGAAATAAGTAAGTCAGAAATTGAAAGAAAAGCGATCAAAAAATTTACTCAATTTGCAATCTTGTTCTGATCGATTCGTCAACGTATTGATGTCACTGACAAAGTGTTAATTATTTCGCACAAAGCACATATTACAGTGATAAAAAAAATGTTGCCTATTAATTGAAGATTTTAACTTTTGCATGATACACGCTCGATTGTCCCCATGAGAAGAATTTGTTTTTCTCTGAAAACGAAGAAAAATGCGATTAATCATTTTTAAGAAGAAGATTAAAGCAAATTTCTTAATATTGACGTGTACACTAAACAGCGTAGGGTAATTTTAACGTTCTTAAGAATTGCGAACAGACGGTAACATTCTGAGGCATACCAGTAAATTTAGATTCGCTCGCCTTGCAACTAACCTTAGCTCTTGAACTAGACGCATATAATTAACACAATTATCGATATCGGTAATGTAAGCCACGTTCAATTTTCCCAGGACATTATCTATATGCAAATCGGATATTAGTACCATCATTATGTCATGTGCCTCATTATTTATTTTTTTATCTGTCTATTCTTAGATACTAAATTGCAGTAAATGCTTTTCGAAGGATGTATTACTTCGACAGATATATTTCCTCTTTTTTTTTATTATCATACTGATAAGAACGACTTTTTTTACTGAGAACTTTAAAACAAAATTTATATTTCCGCAAAAACCTGAAGTCTCGCGGCGATCAATCCGACAATCAGAAAGAGAGTCAAGATATTAAAGAAAAGGGCAAGTCGCGTCCTCAGAAACGGCCGTACCGACGTCACTAAACCTCGGTGATTATTGTACTCGCGTATCCAGTCTTGCACCATGATGGTGTTCGGGTCTAGCATTTTAGGACCTAAGATGGCCTGTAATTAAATCAATATAACATAGTGTTTTATATACAGATGTACGTGTAATTTTAATAAGTCTTTTCACATTAAACTTTCGATTACTGTAACTGTAGCCAAATTTCTATCTTAACATAAATATTTTTGAAACGTAAAGGAAGAAAGAGCAATAGTCTATCATGCTTATAGTTATTAGTTAGGATGAAACTCGGTAAAATAAGATAAATATTTTCGATATTCCCTCCCTCTTCTTTCCTCCTTTTGCTTATCTCTTATTTTTGCATTTTGTGCATTTCGGCCAGTAAGGCTCGCTATCGCTCTCTTTAGCGAAACCGGCTGGGACTGGCGCATGTTATACTAACAAAGTCGCAAGCCAAGGCCACTGAATTTAACGGCGCTCTGCATAATGGGCAAGGTGGCGGTGCAGGTGCGATTCTAACATCGCAATAATTCGCCAGGCATTCCGCGCATAGCGAATGACCGCAAGGAGCTCTCACGCCAATCTTCGGTACTCCCAAACAAATCGGGCAAACCTCGCCGTTGTATGTCACGATGGATCTGTCATTGCTGCCAAGAAAACGATAAGTGCACACATATGTGTATTTTATGACACACATTGCTTTGTTTCCGAGGATTGCAAAACGTAAGAGTTATAAAATATTATTTTGGCTTGGCCAATAAGCAGCACGAGCGTTAAATATCCGCGAATGTAGTAGACATGAAATATGCAGAAATAAATTACTGGCATATTAAAAAAGAAAGATGTGTTGCTAAATAAAGTAAATTATAGCAAATATGAATTTATTTGTATTAAAACGAGAATTGGTGAAACAATACTCTATATTTTGCGTTTAATTTACTCCAAACTATTCAGATAAAACGTACAATTTTACATAACATTGTCCAAATATAAACGATACACATCATTTGGATTTCTCGTAAAAAAAAAAAGATCATTTTTAATTTAAAACGCTCGAAAAAAGCATCGAGATAACGCGTTTCTTTTTTGAAAGCAATTTGTACCTGAGCTCTTTCATTTCGATATTCGAATTGTCGTCTGGCTCGATTGGAGTCTCTCGCGGAGTTCTTCGTAAGCTCCATCTTCCACCAGATGAATCCTTCTTTTTGAACAACAAAACGTAAATTCCGAATCCTACCGCAAGCACCGTAACCCGAAGAGCGTATCCTTTCCATCCCGAGATCGGACCCTCGCTCGGAGGCATGATAAAAGCGAGGGTCCTTGCTCTATATTGTTCGGTAAGGTTCATTTCATAGTTTCCTCCACGAACCGAATTCGATTAATTTAGTATTTCAATTCAATTTGTTGATATTTTTCCGCGATGTATTGCAATCCATTTGAAAATTTCAGGATCGATGAGCTTTGTTTAATTAAATATGTAGATTGATGTGTGAATGTGACACCGACAGATGGTGACAAAGTGATGTTCAATTGTCAATCGCGATAATCTGATATTAAATTCATTAGTTCATGACATTAATTATGAGAATCCAATGTGTTTGATTATTCACAAATCTTTCTTACATTATATTTAACAACTTTTGAGAATTACTTAAAAATAAATTCAGTTTGTTTATGATAATTATTTTGAAAATGTCACATATTGACCTTTAAATCCAACGATTTATATTATCATCAACACTGTCGCTTCCGTATAACTGATCTGGAAGAATGCTTAAGATCTGTTTTTACAAATTTTGTGTTGAAATTATTGGGGTTTCAGTCATTCTCTGTTTCTTTCTATTCTATTTTAAAACAAGAATTGATCCCAATTGGCTTCAGAGAAATGTCAATCGAGAATCTTGTCTCGCTTGTAGCTCGTAGCCGACAAAGTTCTCGAATCTTGTCTCGTTCGTTAATTCTAGAGTGCTATGGTCAGCGTAACTCCGGTTTCAAATCGGACGATATCGCCTTCGATTTTTGATGCGTGCTCGCAAAAGGTGCAACGCATGCACGGGTATCGCGTGACAGCGTGGCCGTTCGTTCGCGGACGTAACCAATTGGGCGAAATCGCTTTGGTCTCTGTGTCAGAAGCCCACGCATTTCCTTCTGAGAAAAGGCGACTCAAAGTCGCCCACGTGCGCGACGAACGACAAACGGCAACGAAAAACATTCGAGAGAATTGGACACACGGTGAATTGGATTAAAACGTGTCGGATGCGCGCCATGTTGGCATGAAACTTTGCTCTGGCACCGGCAGCAGCGCTACGCATATACTTTCGCATTTCCACTCGACGTACGTGACAAAAGCTTTTATTCAGAGACATATTGAAAAGCTCCGTGCATAAATCTGCATCTCCATTTGTTCCCTTTTTTTTTATCAAACTGCCCTTTATTCTCCACCGTGGGTGAATAAAAAATAATAAGTGCCTGCCATAAATTAATATACTGCGTATGCGATATAGAAAAAAAAACCTGGTATCACGAACAGGAACGCTTTGTGACGATTTCAGTTGAAGGAAGAGATGTGTGGCCAGCATGCGACTTGTCGATTATGTTTCACTCACGAATTGATTACTACTGTGTCTTCAGATACCTTTTGATATTCTAGCTTTCAGCTAAAGATGTTACATTACCCTTGAGATATCTGGATTTGTTTCCAGCTACAGCAGCACCATCAGCTTCAGCAGCAGATCCTCCGGCAGCAGTACCATGCCCAGGAACGACAATTGGCTGAACTGCACGAACAACAGATGCATCAACTAAAGGTAAGCCGGGTAAGTCTAATCTTGCAGTAGATTTGTTTATGTTTCACACCGACTTGTTATTTGATTGAGTCATCTTCTCTATAAGAATGTCTGTAAAATAGGGGTTCCCAACTTACTTTGTTAGGAGAGCCATATTAAAATTTTTGTAATAATCCGGTGGCCGAGAATAAGTCTTATCTTTAAACATCACATAAAAACGAAATATCTTTATTTAAAAATTATAACGTCGAAATTTCTTAGCAGGCGGGATAAAACTTCACGGGGGGTCGGATCCAGCCCGCGAGTCGTAAATTGGGAACCCCCAATGTAGAAGATTTTCTTCGGATTTTGTTCAACAAACTAAATATTATTTAGATAATCAGCTCTCTTCCGGAGATCATTATTAGCTCCTTTATGTCGACTTCCACGTAGCGAGAAGATAAATCGTGCGGCAATATTTCTTAACCGATGGTTCGCTGATACATCATCTATCCTACGCGCTGTGCTGCCCGGCTATCGCGGTTTTATCCTAGAATACGTCTCTCTTCGAACGATGACCATTACTCGCTGTGGTGCAAGCGATTAAAGGCCGTGGCACATAGAAAAACTTAAGCAGTAAG